>NW_018405816.1:187131-200126 GCF_002113885.1 Mizuhopecten yessoensis
TTTGTGTTTCCGTGTATCATATAACGTTTGTGTTTCCGTGTATCATATAACGTTTGTGTTTCCGTGTATTATATAATGTTTGTGTTTTCGTGTATCATATAACATTTGTGTTTCCGTATATCATATAACGTTTGTGTTTCCGTGTATCATATAACATTTGTGTTTCCGTATATCATATAACGTTTGTGTTTCCGTGTATCATATAACATTTGTGTTTCCGTATATCATATAACGTTTGTGTTTCCGTGTATCATATAACATTTGTGTTTCCGTATATCATATAACATTTGTGTTTCCGTGTATCATATAACATTTGTGTTTCCGTGTATCATATAACATTTGTGTTTCCGTGTATCATATAACATTTGTGTTTCCGTGTATCATATAACATTTGTGTTTCCGTGTATCATATAACATTTGTGTTTCCGTGTATCATATAACATTTGTGTTTCCGTGTATCATATAACATTTGTGTTTCCGTGTATCATATAACATTTGTGTTTCCGTGTATCATATAACATTTGTGTTTCCGTGTATCATATAACATTTGTGTTTCCGTGTATCATATAACATTTGTGTTTCCGTGTATCATATAACATTTGTGTTTCCGTGTATCATATAACATTTGTGTTTCCGTGTATCATATAACATTTGTGTTTCCGTGTATCATATAACATTTGTGTTTCCGTGTATCATATAACATTTGTGTTTCCGTGTATCATATAACATTTGTGTTTCCGTGTATCATATAACATTTGTGTTTCCGTGTATCATATAACATTTGTGTTTCCGTGTATCATATAACATTTGTGTTTCCGTGTATCATATAACATTTGTGTTTCCGTGTATCATATAACATTTGTGTTTCCGTGTATCATATAACATTTGTGTTTCCGTGTATCATATAACGTTTGTGTTTCCGTGTATCATATAACATTTGTGTTTCCGTGTATCATATAACGTTTGTGTTTCCGTGTATCATATAACATTTGTGTTTCCGTGTATCATATAACATTTGTGTTTCCGTGTATCATATAACATTTGTGTTTCCGTGTATTGTTATACCTAGAACATTTGTGTTTCCGTGTATCATATAATATTTGTGTTTCCGTGTATCATATAACGTTTGTGTTTCCGTGTATCATATAACATTTGTGTTTCCGTGTATCATATAATGTTTGTGTTTCCGTGTATCATATAACGTTTGTCTCTTGCATGTATCGCCATACTTAACACGTTTTCTTTCCCCGTGTACCTTGTGCCGAGAACGTTTGCCTTTCCAGTGTCACGGGTTTAGAGATAGTCTGTTGTATATTCACGACATTTTACGACTAGGCAATGTCCTGCCAGTAGACCATCATAGACATATTCGTTACACGGCCTGATCTATTTCAATACCAATGATAACCCGTTTACAGACTGACCTTCCGCGTCTAAGGAATTCAACATCGCGAGCTACACGCCCGCGTGCTGCCAAACTCACTAATTTCTGAATCGATGCCAAAATGAGAGACGTTTCAAGTTGGCATGGCCTATATGACACTTGGCGAGAGTGTAGCATGCTCTTTGTCGTCTGTTTTATCGTCTCCTTTATCATTAATCCAATTAAGCATTTATTATCATCGGTTGTCTTTATCATCTCCTTGAGGGGAACGAGAGACATCGGCAACTGTAGACGGTTTATTCCAGCAGTAATCGATGGGAGGAATTGTTTACGGCTACAGAGGACAGGCGTGTTCAGAGGGTAGCGCTGACGGAACCGATCAACTATAGAAAGTCTGGTGATAAATCAAACCATCCATATCACACGATTTAACGTGCACGTCCATAACATGTCAGTGGATGGGAGACAGCGCGCATCCCTAGTGACGTAACCGTCCACGGTGATAGGGGTCTTATCACACGGGCAACACACGAAGCGATGTACTTGGGACTTTTGGTAGCACAGTTGTGTGTCCGATAGCGAAATTAAGTTGACGGGTTCACACACTAAGGTAAAAACATTGGTAACGATTATTAGATTGCGGCTTAAACCATATCTTGGTTTGATTTTTTTTGTCAAAATATTTTGCTAAATGCTGATCAATACACTTGGCTTTCTCAAAATCAATTATAACGATAAGAACAGTTTCTCGCTCGATTACCATGTTACAATGCAAAACAACAGTTCCTTAAACCAACTTTTTCAAGCTGTCAGTAACATGTTTAGCTTTGCTGTGTACAATATACGTGTGTAGCAATTGACAGGTTCACGATAAGCTCCAAAACAAATACACGAAAAAACAAAGGAAAATGTACTCGAATTAAACGAGACGTAAAAAGGTACGTCAGCAGGAATTAAACAAATCGGCAAATCATACCAGAATCCAGTAGGAACTAAACGAAACATCAAACCAAAACCTTGTAAACAGGAACTAAACGAAACACCAAAACATAACCTAGTAATCAGAAACTTAACGAAACACCAAAACATAACCTAGTAAACAGGAACTAAACGAAACACCAAACCAAAACCTAGTAAACAGGCTTTAAACGAAACACCAAAACAAAACCTAGTAAACAGGATCTAAACGAAACACCAAAACAAAACCTAGTAAACAGGAACTTAACGAAACACCAAAACAAAACCTAGTAAACAGGAACTAAACGAGACACCAAACCAAAACCTAGTAAACAGGAACGAAACGAAACACCAAACCAAAACCTAGTAAACAGGATCTAAACGAAACACCAAACCAAAACCTAGTAAACAGGAACTAAACAAGACACCAAACCAAAACCTAGTAAACAGGAACTAAACGAAACACCAAACCATAACCTAGTAAACAGGATCTAAACGAAAAACCAAAACAAAACCTAGTAAACAGGAACTTAACGAAACACCAAAACAAAACCTAGTAAACAGGAACTAAACGAGACACCAAAACAAAATCTAGTAAACAGGAACTAAACGAAACACCAAACCAAAACCTAGCAAACAGGAACTAAACGAGACACCAAAACAAAATCTAGTAAACAGGAACTAAACGAAACACCAAAACAAACCCCAGCAAATAGGAACTAAACGAAACACCAAACCAAAACCTAGAACGAAACACCAAACCAAAACCTAGTAAACAGGAACGAACCGAAACACCAAACCAAAACCTAGTAAACAGGAACAAAAAGAAACACCAAACCAAAACCTAGTAAACAGGATCTAAACAAAACACCAAACCAAAACCTAGTAAACAGGAACGAAACAAAACACCAAAACAAAACCTAGTAAACAGGAACAAAACGAAACACCAAACCAAAACCTAGTAAACAGGCTTTAAACGAAACACCAAAACAAAACCTAGTAAACAGGAACTAAACGAAACTCCAAACCAAAACCTAGTAAACAGGAACTAAACGAAACACCAAACCAAAACCTAGAACGAAACACCAAACCAAAACCTAGTAAACAGGCTTTAAACGAAACACCAAAACAAAGCCTAGTAAACAGGAACTTAACGAAACACCAAACCAAAACCTAGTAAAACGGAACTAAACGAGACACCAAACCAAAACCTAGTAAACAGGAACGAACCGAAACACCAAACCAAAACCTAGTAAACAGGAACGAAACAAAACACCAAACCAAAACCTAGTAAACAGGAACCAAACGAGACACCAAACCAAAACCTAGTAAATAGGAACTAAACGAGACACCAAACCAAAACCTAACAAATACCACCAAACCAAAACCTAGTAAACAGGAACTAAACGAAACTCCAAACCAAAACCTAGTAAACAGGAACTAAACGAAACACCAAATCAAAACCTAGTAAACAGGAACTAAACGAGACACAAAACCAAAACCTAGTAAACAGGAACGAAACGAGACACCAAACCAAAACCTAGTAAACAGGAACGAAACAAAACACCAAACCAAAACCTAGTAAACAGGAACAAAAAGAAACACCAAACCAAAACCTAGTAAACAGGAACAAAAAGAAACACCAAACCAAAACCTAGTAAACAGGAACAAAAAGAAACACCAAACCAAAACCTAGTAAACAGGAACAAAAAGAAACACCAAACCAAAACCTAGTAAACAGGAACTTATAGTAAACAGGAACTTAACGAAACACCAAACCAAAACCTAGTAAACAGGATCTAAACAAAACACCAAACCAAAACCTAGTAAACAGGAACTTAACGAAACACCAAAACAAAGCCTAGTAAACAGGAACTAAACGAGACACCAAAACAAAACCCAGTAAATAGGAACTAAACAAAACACCAAACCAAAACCTAGTAAACAGGAACTTAACGAAACACCAAACCAAAACCTAGTAATCAGGAACAAAACGAGTCACCAAACCAAAACCTAGTAAACAGGAACTAAACGAGACACCAAAACAAAATCTAGTAAACAGGAACTAAACGAAACACCAAACCAAAACCTAGTAAACAGGAACTAAACGAAACACCAAAACAAAACCCAGTAAATAGGAACTAAACGAAACACCAAACCAAAACCTAGTAAACAGGAACTAAACGAGACACCAAACCAAAACCTAACAAATACCAAAGTCACTGTAATTTCTGAAAAAAACTTGAAACAGTACATGAAAAGTACATTCCACCTTGAAATCGTTAGAACATATTACAGGGTATCTGTTTCGTTCTATATAGTAAGTGGGACCAGCATGCAGCCCCTACAAATCGAGCGAAGACAAACTTGTGTTGCCTTCGAGGGAGGTATAGTAGGGAGTGATAAGGTATCGGAATGAGGTGGTTATATGTACAGATAAAGGGCGCGACCATTGTACGCCTGGCCAGACCCCCAGCAGTCTGTAACACCAGCAGTCTCCGTATCACCAGCGGGAACAGGTAAAGGGCGCGACCATTGTACGCCTGGCCAGACCCCCAGCAGTCTGTAGCACCAGCAGTCTCCGTATCACCAGGGGCAACAGGTAAAGTGCGCGACCATTGTACGCCTGGCCAGACCCACAGCAGTCTGTAGCACCAACAGTCTCCGTATCACCAGCGGGAGGGGCAAACACTGATACAGCTACAAAAACCGTTAATTTGTGTAATCAAGATAAAACGATTTCTTTCTTACACTTATCAGAGAGAAGAGCTTGGTAAACTGACTTTGAGATAGTTACGGCTATGCTATTATAAACATAACAACGTATATCCTTACTTTTCGAGTCTTACGATGAGTAACATGTTTAATTTACAAAATCCATTATTTATTCGGTAAATTGTCCAGAAAAAAAGCCCATGAAGCAAAGACAGCACATTTTAGAGACATGTGTCGTATATACGTCCCTGCACTTTTCATAGCGGACACTGCAAACTGAAATTACTGTACAAAAAGTGTCGATTTGTCTTATGAATTTCTAAACCGAGGTACATGTATTACCATCCATCCACATGAATGTTACTGTGATATTTTCAAAATTAAAGAAAAATGTCTCGAAGACCGTTCTCAAACTCATCATGCTGTGAAGTGGAAAGATGTTGTCAAGCTTGTTACGGTCTTTGGCAGACTGAGCAATTTCGGATGACTTCGGACACGCGTTTGTCTGCGTTGCTCCGACCATTGTTGCAGTAGTATACTATTGCCCCTCGGATGTGGAAACAAACATGAATAACTGACAGTTCCTTCTCTTCGAATTTATTTCATAATCATTCAAGTTTATTTGCAAAGCGTCTGACTAAGACTCAACATTATCTGCTTGAAAATGTACATGTTTGGGAGAATGGGCCTCCTCACGCACAATGAGATTAGATAGTGTTCACTACGCTAGCTTTCAAGTCAGATATGGTACTTTTCACTAATCTACGACGTTAAATTACGTAACAAGATACAGTTTGTATGACAGAATCCAGGAGATAGTCCACCATGCCACCGTATATTGCCTTTAAATATCTTCCTTCTTCACTTTAAATTAGAGAGAAAATCTTCAAGTCATGAGTGGCCTGTCATGCAAAGGACACGGTGGGGGTAATCCGGGGAGGTACCACATGAGTTGCAGGGAGTAACAGCAGTCTTACCGTTCTGATTCCATGTCTGTTTGGCGGAGTAACAGCAGTCTTACCGTTCTGATTCCATGTCTGTTTGGCGGAGTAACAGCAGTCTTACCGTTCTGATTCCAGGTCTGTTTGGCGGAGTAACAGCAGTCTTACCGTTCTGATTCCAGGTCTGTTTGGCGGAGTAACAGCAGTCTTACCGTTCTGATTCCATGTCTGTCTGGCGGAGTAACAGCAGTCTTACCGTTCTGATTCCATGTCTGTCTGGCGGAGTAACAGCAGTCTTACCGTTCTGATTCCATGTCTGTCTGGCGGAGTAACAGCAGTCTTACCGTTCTGATTCCATGTCTGTCTGGCGGAGTAACAGCAGTCTTACCGTTCTGATTCCATGTCTGTCTGGCGGAGTAACAGCAGTCTTACCGTTCTGATTCCATGTCTGTCTGGCGGAGTAACAGCAGTCTTACCGTTCTGATTCCATGTCTGTCTGGCGGAGTAACAGCAGTCTTACCGTTCTGATTCCATGTCTGTCTGGCGGAGTAACAGCAGTCTTACCGTTCTGATTCCATGTCTGTCTGGCGGAGTAACAGCAGTCTTACCGTTCTGATTCCATGTCTGTCTGGCGGAGTAACAGCAGTCTTACCGTTCTGATTCCATGTCTGTCTGGCGGAGTAACAGCAGTCTTACCGTTCTGATTCCATGTCTGTCTGGCGGAGTAACAGCAGTCTTACCGTTCTGATTCCATGTCTGTCTGGCGGAGTAACAGCAGTCTTACCGTTCTGATTCCATGTCTGTCTGGCGGAGTAACAGCAGTCTTACCGTTCTGATTCCATGTCTGTCTGGCGGAGTAACAGCAGTCTTACCGTTCTGATTCCATGTCTGTCTGGCGGAGTAACAGCAGTCTTACCGTTCTGATTCCATGTCTGTCTGGCGGAGTAACAGCAGTCTTACCGTTCTGATTCCATGTCTGTCTGGCGGAGTAACAGCAGTCTTACCGTTCTGATTCCATGTCTGTCTGGCGGAGTAACAGCAGTCTTACCGTTCTGATTCCATGTCTGTCTGGCGGAGTAACAGCAGTCTTACCGTTCTGATTCCATGTCTGTCTGGCGGAGTAACAGCAGTCTTACCGTTCTGATTCCATGTCTGTCTGGCGGAGTAACAGCAGTCTTACCGTTCTGATTCCATGTCTGTCTGGCGGAGTAACAGCAGTCTTACCGTTCTGATTCCATGTCTGTCTGGCGGAGTAACAGCAGTCTTACCGTTCTGATTCCATGTCTGTCTGGCGGAGTAACAGCAGTCTTACCGTTCTGATTCCATGTCTGTCTGGCGGAGTAACAGCAGTCTTACCGTTCTGATTCCATGTCTGTCTGGCGGAGTAACAGCAGTCTTACCGTTCTGATTCCATGTCTGTCTGGCGGAGTAACAGCAGTCTTACCGTTCTGATTCCATGTCTGTCTGGCGGAGTAACAGCAGTCTTACCGTTCTGATTCCATGTCTGTCTGGCGGAGTAACAGCAGTCTTACCGTTCTGATTCCATGTCTGTCTGGCGGAGTAACAGCAGTCTTACCGTTCTGATTCCATGTCTGTCTGGCGGAGTAACAGCAGTCTTACCGTTCTGATTCCATGTCTGTCTGGCGGAGTAACAGCAGTCTTACCGTTCTGATTCCATGTCTGTCTGGCGGAGTAACAGCAGTCTTACCGTTCTGATTCCATGTCTGTCTGGCGGAGTAACAGCAGTCTTACCGTTCTGATTCCATGTCTGTCTGGCGGAGTAACAGCAGTCTTACCGTTCTGATTCCATGTCTGTCTGGCGGAGTAACAGCAGTCTTACCGTTCTGATTCCATGTCTGTCTGGCGGAGTAACAGCAGTCTTACCGTTCTGATTCCATGTCTGTCTGGCGGAGTAACAGCAGTCTTACCGTTCTGATTCCATGTCTGTCTGGCGGAGTAACAGCAGTCTTACCGTTCTGATTCCATGTCTGTTTGGCGGAGTAACAGCAGTCTTACCGTTCTGATTCCATGTCTGTCTGGCGGAGTAACAGCAGTCTTACCGTTCTAATTCCATGTCTGTCTGGCGGAGACTTATGTTGTTTCCTGTATAGTTGTGCACTTATAGGTTGTTACGACTAAATTGATGACTATTCAGAATGACTTCCCATCAGGGAAAATCATGTCATTCTAAACGTTGTGTTCGTAAACTAATTAATTTCAAAAATATTAAGAAAAGTTTGGATCATGAAGTTTAATTTCACTAGAGTTTCTTAAATTGATAATTTTTATTCTAAAATTGACAATAGCACCGTTGATAATTCTTATTCTAAATTTGACAATACCACATACAGTAGATACTTTCATTCTTCAGTTGACAGTACCACGGCAAATGCTGTTTTTACTTAAGTTGACAGTATCATGGTTGATAGATTTAATGCTTACACTTCTGCCCCTGGGAACCACACACGGACAAATCCCCGAAGACTTCCTCCCAATACTTGCTGTGATAAACTCATTTCTCAAATGGGTTCTGCACAAGTGCTAAGCAGTGACACTGGGATGGTGGTATATTTACATAATTACGACACCACGGAACGCACATGGATCCCGGCTCCTTAGTGCTTGTGGTGGTCTCCTGGGTATTGAGTAATACAGGCCTATAATGTTAAGTCACCACTCAAATGAAGACATGTCAGACTCTCTGTGCCGTAAATCACGATTGGCTCTCACGAGTGGCTCTCACGCTCCAACACGGCAAAACTTAATTATAAAAAATAAGAACAAAAAAATGAAAAAATATCTGTATCCGTTTTTTATTTGTTTTCATCACAACACTTTTTTCCTCTTTAAAAAAAATAACAAAAACAAATTGTTTGATAACTCGTGACCACGACCTGTACGCTCCACTCGTCATACCCATGGTGTGTGTCCCCTTTTTTAAACTGGTACGTTTTTTCGTCCCTGAGGCATTGTAACCATGGCAATATGCACTAACAACAAAATCAAGTGTGGAGTTTACAAATGCTGAAAACATCATCAGAAATATTAACATCAAAGAACAAATGAACATGTCCGTGTGATAACGTCTTGGTGATGGGATGGATTCTCCTGTTCGTGCAGCTTACAGACTGACTGGAACAGAGATCAATGTATGGAGATGACTGTTCGTAAAGCTTACAGACCGACTGGAACAGAGATCAATGTATGGAGGTGATAGCATTCTGGGCCCAGAACTGAACAGTTAGGAAAGGTCGGACTACATCCTCAGGACAGTCATAGATAAAACACAAGTGTCAATCATCACCACCAATAACCTTAACAATCATTACGCAGACATCACACAATTTAATTTTTCTAATTTTGTGTAATTAAAAACAATAATCAGATTAAGGGAAGCATGAATTCTCTTTTATTGCAGTTGTTAAATCAATAAGTTGCTAATTGTTTGGTGTGTTGGGCTGTGAGCTACCAGGCTAGAGTATGGTAAGGTGTTGGTGTGTTGGGTTGTGAGGCTACCAGGCTAGAGTATGGTAAGGTGTTGGTGTGTTGGGTTGTGAGGCTACCATGCTAGAGAATGGTAAGGTGTTGGTGTGTTGGGTTGTGAGGCTACCAGGCTAGAGTATGGTAAGGTGTTGGTTTGTTGGGTTGTGAGGCTTCCAGGCTAGTGTATTATAAGGTGTTGGTGTGTTTGGTTGTGAGGCTACCAGGCTAGTGTATAATAAGGTGTTGGTGTGTTTGGTTGTGAGGCTACCAGGCTGCAGTATGGGAAGGAGTTGGTGTGTTGGGCTGAGAGGCTACCAGGCTAGTGAATGGTAAGGTGTTGGTTTGTTGGGTTGTGAGGCTTCTAGGCTAGAGTATGGTAAGGCGTTGGTGTGTTGGGCTGGGAGGCTACCAGGCTAGAGAATGGTAAGGTGTTGGTTTGTTGGGTTGTGAGGCTACCAGGCTATAATATGGTAAGGTGTTGGTTTGTTGGGGTGTGAGGCTACCAGGCTAGTGTATAATAAGGTGTTGGTGTGTTGGGCTCTGAGGCTTCCAGGCTAGTGTATTATAAGGTGTTGGTGTGTTGTGCTGTGAGGCTACCAGGATAGAGTATGGTAAGGTGTTGGTCTGTTGGGCTGTGAGGCTGCCAGGCTAGAGTATGGTAAGGTTTTGGTGTGTTGGGCTGTAAGGCTACCAAGCTAGAGTATGATAAGGAGTTGGTGTGTTGGGCTGAGAGGCTACCAGGCTAGTGAATGGTAAGGTGTTGGTTTGTTGGGTTGTGAGGCTTCCAGGCTAGTGTATTATAAGGTGTTGGTGTGTTGGGTTTTGAGGCTACCAGGCTAGTGTATAATAAGGTGTTGGTGTGTTGGGATGTGAGGCTACCATGCTAGAGAATGGTAAAGCGTTGGTGTGCTGGGATGTGAGGCTACCATGCTAGAGAATGGTAAAGCGTTGGTGTGCTGGGATGTGAGGCTACCAGGCTAGAGCATGGTAAAGTGTTGGTGTGTTGGGCTGTGAGGCTACCAGGCTAGAGCATGATAAGGTGTTGGTGTGTTATGTACACCAACTGTTGATGTATATCTGTAGTAGTTGTCTTCGTCATCTGTATTTAATTTATAAACTGACAAAGAATGCAACAAAATCGTTCGTCATGAGAAGGTGAAAAGTAATGCATGATCTTTGATGACAAATTGGAGCAGGTAATATTACATAATTAAACAATATTAACATATTTAAACAAAAACTCAATTATCTAGAAAATAAAAATCTTTTGAATATTTCATCAATATTAATAAGTGAGACACAAAGAAATGTTGAGATGTAGATGATATGTATCCTGATCCCTTTGTCAGCATACCAGATCTAAATACAACAGTATTACTGTCCTAACACTGCATAATTATTTCTGAAGACATTCTTGTGGTACAGAAAATCCTTTTTATCGTCATTGTATTTATTAAACAAGACACATATAAATTCTCATTTAAATTCAATTTCACAAAGTTATGGTATTGAAATGGAAATCCAACAAACCACACACAGTTGAGAAAGTCATCCTCCCTAACACAGATATTATGTTCTGGAAAGCATTGCACTAAATTTTGAGTCTGACATCAAAACTTTGATCTTCTGTAGAGGGAATAACAAATAATAAAGAAAAACATCTCTGACCAGTATCAAGGCCACTGACTGACCAACGACAAGGTTACCCTCTGACCTATGTCAAGATTACCCACCGACCAATGTCAAGGTTTCCCACCGACCAATGTCAAGATTACCCACTGACCAATGTCAAGATTACCCATCGACCAATGTCAAGGTTACCCTTCGACCAATGTCAAGGTTACCCACCGACTAATGTCAAGGTTACCCACCGACTAATGTCAAGGTTACCCACCGACTAATGTCAAGATTACCCACTGACCAATGTCAAGGTTATCCACTGACCAATGTCAAGGTTACCCACCGACCAATGTCAAGGTTAACCACCAACCAATGTCAAGGTTACCCACAACCAATGTCAAGGTTACCCACCGACTAATGTCAAGGTTACCCACCGACTAATGTCAAGGTTACCCACCGACCAATGTCAAGGTTACCCACTAATCTCATAAACTTCCTGAATGTTGATAGGTCAAGCAAAATTTTCTTTTATCATACAGTACAAAAGAAAGCTTGTGAGTATCAATGGTCATTTGAAGATCTCAGAAAATGTAGCTAGTGCCACAAAAAACAAAAGTAGGTAGATACAATAAAGGAATAAAAGAAAGAAATATTGTTGAAAATACTATAAAGAGATAAATCTACATAAGTTAGTAAATTATGCATGAGAACAAAACTGCAATAATCAATTAGACAATGACAAATGTTTGGTGTCTACAGTAACACTTAATGTTATTGAAAATAAATATAACTTAGCTATAGGCATGCAGACATAGGTTGTAAATGACAGTCTCACCTGTCAAATACAGAAAAACAGTTTATAAATTAACAGACATAATGTAATTGAAAGTGGTTATCAGTATAAATTCACAATCAAAGTCGTACTGGGTTTGTGATTGAGCCTCGAACACGTGGCTCACAACGTAATGACTAGATACTTCAGCATTCTACTTTGATCAGGTTCAACAAGGATATTCAAACTTTTATTTCTTTATATTAAAAAAACTAGTAGGTTAAGTTATTATGGATGGAAAGTATTATAAGATTGAGATATTTACTAATCTTAACATGATAGGTTAATTAATACCTGTCAAACAGAGAAGAAAAAAAAAGGAAAAAAAATAAATTTGTTCATAAATATGTTTTAAGGGTATTGGATATTCTGTAAATGTCATTTTGAGGCAACTAGGATGAATTTCATAACTGATCATTCTGCTATTGTAACTTTTGATTTGTAACATCAACATATATAATAAAAAGCATTAAAACCCGCCTTTATAGTGTGATCAGGGGAAGTCCAGGGAAACGTGGCCTCACCTACAGATATACACTGTACACTGTGGCTTAAAATGTTCAATGTTTCTTGCTGAAAATGTATAAGCAGATTATTTTACATTTCCATGTCAGAAATGAAGAGTAATTATTAGAAAGAAGTTTGATTGTTGAGCTAATCAGACTGGAAGTAAGGGATATTAACAGGGACAGGAAAACATTTCGGGGAAAAAGATATGCAGGAAATGTTTGGACAACTTTTAAACACCGGATAAAATATGACATACCCTGTAGACGTACTAAACACTTATAGGTGAAAATAGATTGGGAGTTTTTATTATTACATCAGTGAGTAGGACCTAATCATACAAAGATGTTTCAATCAGAGTGACATCAATCTGCCACCATGCTGTTGTCTTTCTGAAAAGGAGCATCAACTGATACCTTCAGTAGCATGCTTGTTTCCAATCAAGACACAGTTTTACATTACGTTTCGGAGAAATCTGTGAGTGAATTATCGGTATCACCCCCACAGAAGTCTTATCCAATCAACAGAAAATGTCTGTTCATTCTGCCCCCCCCCC
>NW_018405816.1:200423-286353 GCF_002113885.1 Mizuhopecten yessoensis
CCCCCCGACTGGCACAGCCTCTTTATTTCCGATTTCTATTGGGAGAAATAGATCCTCCGGGACAAACTGATTGCAGTGAAACGATTCAAATGCCGATATCTGCATGGCTATATGGCCTGGTAGGCAGACGATAACTGAGACATTTTTTCCTTAAATCGAAAGAATAATTAATGAAATCCACTCCATCTACCGGGAGTCTTAAGAGTATTGTAACATTCCTCTTTCTAAAGTACAGGACAACAACGGTGAAGTTACACTTTATATTAAATTACCAAAATGTTTGCGAGAATTGGCGTCACTTTTTTTGACATATTTCGCTGACTTAGATTGAATATGCACCCGTTTCCACAGAAAGGCTGTCTCTTGTTGCCGAGTCTGTAAATGGGCTGTTACTGATGAAGGGTCTCTGATTCGTGTCCTAACATTTCCACAGTGGTTATCGGCTCCTGCAGACTGAGGTGTTCACCTACACTACACTCTTAAGCCTTACTTAAATATAAAACCGACACTAGTTAATCACAATCAATAATTCATGACAAACTTTTAAAAAAGAAAAAGACTATTTTGAGAATTAAAAAAAAATCTCCTCTTTTGAAGGCATTTGAGGAACATCAATTATTCGATCCAATTTCCTGTTAACGATTCCTCAATCATTGTCAGATCTATTTCAAAAACAACAGTTAGAAATAAAATCTTACATCTTTAGGAACAAACGAAGAATTTGGTGCCAGGGATTTCAACACAAGATGAATTGAAAATTAAAACGTCTGAGCGGCGGATTAGTATTTACGAGAGTGTTTTCTGAGGAGATGGCATGTGATGTGTCATTACCACCCTAACAATCGCTGCCCAGTATCACAGAGACCTTACAAGTCACATGTGGTACACACATATCACAGGATTCCATTTCCCATGGCTGATCGATGCTGACAAATGGAAGCTAGGTGTAGCCGCTGCTCCTTGTTTACAGTACAGGCATTACGACAACTTCATGTATACAAGGTCTTAAAACACGTCATGTCCTTATTGACGACAGTTAAAACACGTCATGTCCTTATTGACGACAGTTAAAACACATCATGTCCTGATTGACGACAGTTAAAACACATCATGTCCTGATTGAGGACAGTTAATACACATCATGTCCTTATTGACGACAGTTAAAACACATCATTTCCTTATTGACGACAGTTAAAACATGTCATGTCCTTATTGACGACAGTTAATACACATCATGTCCTTATTGACGACAGTTAAAACACGTCACGTCCTTATTGACGACAGTTAATACACGTCATGTCCTTATTGACGACAGTTAAAACACATCATGTCCTTATTGACGACAGTTAATACACTTCACTGTTTCTGGAGTGAAAAAGAAAATGGAGTGAGATGTTGTCTAGATGGAATTTACCCTATAAACTGGTTTCAGCTGCTGTACGTATGTCATTAGAGTCGCGGAATTAAGTGTCAGCGGAAGAGTAAGGCATGCTTCTAAACATGCGACTGCTACAGCACATGACCTATGAGGAAAACATAAAGGAATATATTTCAGAAAATGTATCTTAATATGTTTTTGCTGAACTTATCAATAGCCTATTAAGACACCTACAAATACATTTCATTTTAGTTAGCCGATAATCCTGTCAAACAGGTACATTTATTTTACACTTGAACAACCCAAGCCACCAATTAATTCCTTGAAATGTCTCAAAACCGTACGTATACAACAGTATAGATGAAGCATCCAAAGGCGATACAAAGCCATTCCAATAATGACCGTTATCAGTAGTATCCAAAACAGTTTTTAATTAACTTCTAGGGTGTCAAAAAAGCCTTTTAAATCTAATGACATTATGTTCCCAGGAGGAGAATGGTCCAAGACGCCTCCTCGCGTACTGTCTTGGTGAATATCATCGAAACATTGGACATGCCGGTGACATTTCCCCGCGTCGCTGTCACGCAGGCCAATACTGGATTGCAATGGCCACAGGATATTGGCATCTTACATTAAACGAGACAGATGTAGACGGTAATGTAATCAAACACGGATACTTCTGTTATACAGCCACAGATTGTAATTCCACTTTCTATAACGACATGTAGTGTATAAAGAAAGCATTGCAAATATAATACTGAGGGGTTCAAATTACAAAAACAATTTTTTCTGTCTTATTTTCAAACCAAATTAACACACCTTAGCAAAAAAGGCAATAATGTACCTTCTGATAATTTTAGTGCGGATCTCATTTTACGATAAATTTAGTTAAATAGGACGAAAGTTACACCGTATTTTGTGTAGCTGAAACTAATCCCTGCTAATATGGAAGCTAAGCTTGTTATGCATTGAACCTTGTTCTAACCAGCTGGGTAAACAAAGATTGTATCCCCCCATTAAAACAGTTTGTAGTTAGAAGGTTCCTCCTACCAGGTATTAAAGCTACAATGCTACAAAATATGTGTTAAAACAAATAAAGAACATATTTCATAATCCAAGATTCAGAAATGAGAACAGATCACAAGCTTTAACGCTTTGTGTACCATATCTTCACTAAGATTTTAAGATCTGATAATTGTTCTGCAGCGTAATCAATCTCTACCTTACTCACCTTCTTTGTCTAAACGAACAGGCTCAAGTTAAAGCCAGATTTTTTATATACAGAATTTGATAATAAAGGATATTGGCAATACCAGTATGAAACGTCTGTAATAGCTGTATTTAAGCAGTGGTGAAATATTATTACACTCCCCAGTTACAAGCTAACAAGATTTCTGTGATAATGGTCTGATAAAAGCGTGATGTTGACAGGATGGTAACGATGGAAGATTCATTGCTCTTAAAACAGGAACAGTGGAGAGACTGACAGTGTATTCAGTATAAGCCTGGCACCACCAAACATTTCCTCAGAGAATTGTGGGGGAGGAGAAAGCCTAGCTTGTAACTATCACTTCTTTGACCGATATCCCAAAGGTAAAAAATCTAATGTTTAGTCAACTTAACAACTTTCAAGTGAAATTTTCAAATCAAAAAAGTTAAAGACTTATCAGAAAAACTTATAAAAAATATTTTATACGCTGTTAGAATATTTTAAGTATGTTATCAGAAAACTTTAATGTTATTCATTGCAATTTAGAACCGATTTCATTTAAAATCTTTACATAATCTGATTTTATGGCCTGCTAAACCTGCCCCGTTCCCCCGAGATGGAATTAACATGAGGAGGATATCACCCTGCTTATAACTTCATGGAGAGTGAGATTTCATTGAAGGCTCAACATAATGAAATTAAGGCCGAGGAGGCGGTTATTGTGGAGAACTTTCAAGCATGTGGGTGATACAGATCTGAGACTGTCAGTCCACGTACAGTTATGAGTTCCACATGTGCACTTCATTTGCAGAGCAGTGTTCTGCGTGCATGCTGCGCCTGCACTTCCTGGTAGCTTTGACAAAACATGTAATCTTCCAGCAGAGAAGTTTTTATTTCACTGAGATCCAACTTAAAGAAAATATACAACAAATACTTTAATGTCAACAAATGGAGTAAATGTCGTAACTGTGAACGCAAACATTAAAAAATAATCTAGAAACAAATTCTCTGCAGTTTTATTCTATTACATGTATCATCACAGAGAAACCTGAACAAGTCCTAGATTTTTGTTCTCATCAAAGGGTTTTCATGATGCTGGCCGAGTTAATATCCGGGGCGGATCAAATATAAATATTAATTGATGATAATAGTAAAACTTCAATGTCAGATGTACTTCTGTGTTTATAGGACATGAATACAATATGAATCCAATAGCGTAGTGGAGTAGGTTACCAGGAAACCATGGCGATGACTCAAACATTCATCTCTATAGGTCTTGTCTAGTTACTTCAAGTTTTCTTGAAACTGAGAAAAACTTAATGATAATAAACATAAAAGAAACTTTTCAATTGAAATGATATCGTTTAACAAATAGACCACAATTCCATTTTTTTTTTGTAATCACATTAAACTTTTACCCTTCCTTATCTACGATTTAAAGTACTGTAGTTTACAAAACCCCATATCTTTAAAAATAATTCCTAGATGAAAAACGCTATCATTACCTATTTCATAAAAAAAAATGAAATTATTTTTTAATGCCAACGAGCACTCATCTCATCCTGAACCACAAGTACCTGTGTGTCAAATTAACTTCTAACTTTCCTAATTAGATGGATAGCTGTCTGTAGCGCTCCCGCAGCCTGTGATCTGGGTCTGATACAAGCTTAATAGGTTTCTAGTAAGTGTTTCAAAACTCTGCTTGATTTAAGTCTGCCTAGTTAGTTTTTACATCAACTGGTTTTTCCTGCCTGCCTTTATATTTGAAATTAGATACTTATATTCTAAATAAAAGAAAAGGACACATAATAAAGTAATTATAGGAAAATTCTGACTCAAAAAAACCCAACCATTTATCTTCATTTTAATTCCCCCCCCCCTACTTTTTGCCTTCCAAATGTTCACCTGGGGCAACAAATTTAGTTAAAAATACAAACTTCATATCTTGCATCATATTTGTTAAAACAAAATATTTCCTTAATTTCGGAAATATTGAGTGTATTTAAGCTTCCGAGACCTCCTATTTGTGGGTTGTAAATGTGATTAATGAAGTGATAAATATGAGTGGATGTTTGTATGTGTAAAACAAGATCTACTATAATTTGTACAGCTTCCCTTAGACAAATCAGACAGCACTAACATCATCCAATACATCACCTAGTTACATAACAGTACGACTTGTCAGCCATTCACAATTCTCCCGTTTCAAATGAATCATAAATCGAAATGTAAACAAGAGGCCCAAGAGGGCCTGTATCGCTCACCTGAATATTTAAGCAGTCATAGCAAATATTCTCATGAAATATTATATTGTACAACAAATTTGTCATTCGTAAACTTTGTCGGCTCCATCTATTGAAACTACCAGTCAAATACTATTATGAGATTTTTTATGCATTTTGGCCATCGTTCTTCTTCAAAAGTTGTTTGACATATTTTTCCCTGTGACCTTGTAAGTATGTCAATTCATTTTCCTTCTCTATCCCAGGAAGCAACCAGCCAAATATAAAAATTCTATACCTTTTAGTTCTTCAGGAGAAGTTGTTAAAGAGTTAGACTGGGGGTAAACTTTAACCAACAGCTAAGACAGAGTAAACACAGGGATATTATCAAACTGTGTTTAGACTGGGGGTAAACTCTAACCAACAGCCAAGACAGAGTAAACACAGGAATATTTTAAAATTGTGTTTAGACTGGGGGTAAACTTTAACCAACAGCTAAGACAGAGTTAACACAGGAATATTTTAAAACTGTGTTTAGACTGGGGGTAAACTTTAACCAACAGCTAAGACAGAGTAAACACAGGGATATCATAAAACTGTGTTTAGACTGGGGGTAAACTCTAACCAACAGCCAAGACAGAGTTAACACAGGGATATTATAAAACTGTGTTTAGACTGGGGGTAAACTCTAACCAATAGCTCTGCATTTGGACTGGAAGTAAAGAAGCATGATCTGAGTACAGTATGGAGCCATGCTTTACTTCATGTGATGTACATTGTATCTCAGTTCAAGAACCTGGTCATTGTTTTTTTTTTTTAGAAATGTCACATTTCCCTGAACTCCCAAATCAGGTTTTAACTATACTATTGCATCTTTGTTTTTTCAAGATTAAATGTCACATTTCCCTGGACTTCCTAAGCATTGATTAACTATATACGTTTGTATAACAATGATTGACTATAATATTGTGTCTGTGTATTATATCTGTCTTCATCCCTCATATCCATATTGCACTCAAAAACATATTTAAATTCCTCGTACAAAATTCCATTTTTTCTATAGCGTAAATATCTGTACAGAGTGTAAGGTTTAAATAATTATGCAAAACTCGAAAAAATAACATAGCAAATAAAATCAGAATAAATAAGAAGATAACTTATATTGTAGTATTATGCAAACTAAATCTCATATTTCCCAACCACAGGAGGACATGTGTGAGGACAGAAATGTTGTGGCGAGGAAGTATCGCCACATGACCCTCATGATTTCGTAGAAAAACAAATATATATCAAGTATAACAAATTAACATCCACATTCCGTGGAAAGTAACTAGGACAGATGGCGCAGCTGTATGACTGCTATAAATTTAAACATATAAAAATCACATGTAGAAATAAAACAGGGGGATAAAGCAGTTTTCGTGTCACCGTGATGAATGGAATGGAAAGACTTGATTAATTTTCGACAAACATTCTGTCACTTTTTTGTCTTCTTTAAATTAAGGATTTTCACATGTGAATTTGAGTTTGCAGTAGCATTTAATTGAACCCTTTAACATCCAGCCAGCTTTTCCAGGAGATTTGGACCTTTGACTTTGTGTGAGGATGCCATTACCGCTGTGTGGGGTTTTGGCAGAGAAATATTTCACGTTCATCGATTGTTGCTGTAGCCCGACGTTAGCATGTGTACTGATAATTTTTCAGTTCCCTGGGTCGGCCCCTTTGTTACACAAACAGCCGCTAGATTTGAATTCCGGTGGCATGTCTTCGTGTTGGGCAGCACTTCTGAGCTGAAGACACAGAGCTGATGGCTGCACCTGTCACAATCTCTCAGCTCCCTGTGATGTCTCCTCGTACATTTACATGCCCGTGAATATTGGTGGCGTGTCTTTTGTGCTTTGTGGCAGACCATGGTTAGAATCAAAAACTAAGACAACAGTTGTATGGAAGTCGTCAGTCAGAACTGATCAGCTATACCCAGGGTCATTTATCAGGTAACATCTTAAGACATTTTGGACGGGTGCATGGTTAAGTTATAAAATCTTTACTCTGAGATGAAAGAAAATCTGCACTGATAAAAGCTGAATTTGAGGTCAAAGGTCTGCACTGACACATATTGGTCAAGGTAAACAATGCCATCTTGGTCATAGGTCTGCGCTGCTGTCCTGAGATGGGTGTTGGACACGAACGTTGATGTAACTGGCCACCAAGAGTGTTAGCTCCAGCACCTGTCAAAAACACAAATTTAAATAAGGTCACAAGACATCCCTGTAAAAGATCACATGACACACCATTGTAACCAATCACATGACACCTATATGTATAAACATCACATGATACAGCTTTACACAAACACATTGATACTTTTTAAGCTACCGTAGATTATATCAGTAATTGAACAATAAGAGCATATACCCTGTACTGAACTTTAGGATGAAAATAATCTCATTTCAAGTATAACAGAATGTTTAAAATGTTTGATAATAGATGAGACAGTGACAGTAAGTTGTGGAGAAATAGGAAGTAAAATAGAGGCTCTAATGTACGAGTGTGACAAGCTACAAACAGATTACTGGTACCCATTTCATATTATAACTTTATTAAAAAAAATGATATTTTCAAAGGAATCATTTTACCTAGTATACAAACACCTCAAAGATCTAGATCTACACCATTCTCCATACACCAGGCTCTCATTCAAAGACTGGTTGTCAGAATAAAGTTGGATTTTCTTGGGTCTTAACTGCATTTAAAAGCATTTTTAAAAGGTCACAAGTTTGATGAAGTTATAAAATAAGAAGGAAGGAAAGGTTAGGTATGTCAGAGACTGACTAATTAAGAGCTGACGAGCCCTATAGCTCGTATCCATCTTCTACCGCCATCTATCCTGCCTCGTCTAGCCTGCAGTTAGGTAAGAAATTAGTATACATATGTGATTGCCTAGATCTAATTTTTTCAACACAACCTATCTGTTATATGTTAGCTGATGAGCAGCAGGCAATAGGTTTCTGTTACTGATGATGCTGGCTAGCCTATAACATCGACTGTTAATGATGATGCTGGCTAGCCTATAACATCGACTGTTACTGATGATGCTGGCTAGCCTATAACATCGACTGTTACTGATGATGCTGGCGAGCCTATAACATTGACCTATCTTGTGGTGCCATAACCATTCTTTAACATCACATATTGTCCTCGCTCTATAATTACACTTTAAAAGTCAATTTTAGTTCACAAATCTATTTTTGAGTTGATAGCAATTACTTACACTATTTAATTTAAGCATAATTAAAAATGTAATAGTATTTGATGTACTTTTGTAGGTTTTCCTACTGAAGAATAGGGCTGACAGGACAGTGGTTGATTAATATATATATAGTGGAGTCGATGTTATATATACATGTACCGTACACAAAAACGGCCACCTTAATATCTTCATCATCGCATTTTAATTAACTTTCAAAATAAATTATAATTTACATGATGCTATTTTTATTGACGTTTACAATCTATCATAATACGCTCCTGTCAACAAAACCTACAGATGTAACAATGCTGTATTATATCTGTGGTGAGCGACAGAGGTAACAATGCTGTATTATATCTGTGGTGAGCGTGGCTATTTCTGGTGAGATAACAAGATGACAGGTGACAAGATGTACAGAGCACCTGTTACCATCCAACGATATCACTGTGCTGACCTGTTGCTCCCTACAAAGCACCTGTTATAATTAACATCCATTGATATCAGTGTTTACCTGTTGCTCCCAAGTAAACTCAGGTAGCAACACAACATTACCGTGAATAGTTTATCTGTATCCTAAGGGCCACTAAAGGTTTTGCATTAGTTCTATTTTTGTCCTCCACCTCCAGGGTTTAAGACATACCGGTTGAGACAGTTAAAACCTACCTACAACTATCTAAAGCAGGATTTTCATCAACAGAATGCTGATTTTCATGCGTATTTAAAGCCTCAACACCATTATGCATTGATATTAAGGAAGGATACTGTGAGGAGAATACATTGCAAACTATAGGATGTTTCTAGAAAATATCAGTGGAAGAGCATTTAATAGACATCTGATATAATTTAATGGTCATTTCATGAAATAATTAAAATTCTTAAAATAATTTGCTGGAAAATAATTTCACAATATTTTTAACAAATTAGGATTTACGGAAAGTTTTGATGCACAACAATCACTATACATGAAAGAGATCAAATAATGACAGGGATCTGAACAAGAGGCCCTATTGGCCTGTACCACTCACTGTTTGTACACTTATAGCTATGGTGGAATGTTTGTGTTCAGTGACTAAACACTCTCCTTAGTTAATGTCACGTTCAGGGAATTCCCCAGACTAAACACTCTCCTTATAGTTAATGTCACGTTCAGGGAATTCCCCAGACAAAACACTCTCCTTAGTTAATGTCACGTTCAGGGACTTCCGCACACTAAACACTCTCCTTAGTTAATGTCACGTTCAGGGACTTCCGCACACTAAACACTCTCCTTAGTTAATGTCACGTTCAGTGACTTCCCCAGACTAAACACTCTCCTTAGTTAATGTCACAATCAGGGAATTCCCCTGACTAAACACTCTCTTCCCCAGACTAAACACTCTCCTTAGTTATAATGTCACGTTCAGGGAATCCCCCAGACTAAACCCTCTCCTTAGTTATAATGTCACGTTCAGGGAATTCCCCAGACCAAACACTCTCCTTAGTTATTACGTCACGTTCAGGGAATTCCCCAGACTAAACACTTTCCTTAGTTAATGTCACGTTCAGGGAATTCCCCAGACAAAACACTCTCCTTAGTTAATGTCACGTTCAGGGACTTCCCCAGACTAAACACTCTCCTTAGTTAATGTCTCGTCCAGGGAATTCCCAAGACTAAACACTCTCCTTAGTTAATGTCACAATCAGGGAATTCCCCTGACTAAACACTCTCCTTAGTTAATGTCATTTTCAGGGAATTCCCCAGACTAAACACTCTCCTTAGTTAATGTCACGTTCAGCGAATTCCCCAGACTAAACACTCTCCTTAGTTAATGCCACGTTCAGGGACTTCCCCAGACTAAACACTCTCCTTAGTTAATGTCTCGTCCAGGGAATTCCCAAGACTAAACACTCTCCTTAGTTAATGTCACGTTCAGGGAATTCCCAAGACTAAACACTCTCCTTAGTTAATGTCACGTTCAGCGAATTCCCCAGACTAAACACTCTCCTTAGTTAACTATACATGAAAGAGATCAAATAATGACAGGGATCTGAACAAGAGGCCCTATTGGCCTGTACCACTCCCTGTTTGTATACTTATAGCTACGGTGGAATGTTTGTGTTCACTGACTAAACACTCTCCTTAGTTAATGTCACGTCCAGGGAATTCCCCAGACTAAACACTCTCCTTAGTTATAACGTCACGTCCAGGGAATTCTCCAGACTAAACACTCTCCTTAGTTATAATGTCATGGAATGTTTGTGTTCAGTGACTAAACACTCTCCTTAGTTAATGTCACGTTCAGGGACTTCCGCACACTAAACACTCTCCTTAGTTAATGTCACGTTCAAGGAGTTCCCCAGACTAAACACTCTCCTTAGTTAATGTCTCGTCCAGGGAATTCCCAAGACTAAACACTCTCCTTAGTTAATGTCACAATCAGGGAATTCCCCTGACTAAACACTCTCTTCCCCAGACTAAACACTCTCCTTAGTTATAATGTCACGTTCAAGGAATTCCCCAGACTAAACACTCTCCTTAGTTAATGTCATGTTCAGGCAATTCCCCAGACTAAACACTCTCCTTAGTTATAACGTCACGTCCAGGGAATTCTCCAGACTAAACACTCTCCTTAGTTATAATGTCATGGAATGTTTGTGTTCAGTGACTAAACACTCTCCTTAGTTAATGTCACGTTCAAGGAGTTCCCCAGACTAAACACTCTCCTTAGTTAATGTCTTGTCCAGGGAATTCCCCAGACTAAACACTCTCCTTAGTTAATGTCACAATCCGGGAATTCCCCTGACTAAACACTCTCCTTAGTTAATGTCATTTTCAGGGAATTCCCCAGACTAAACACTCTCCTTAGTTAATGTCACAATCAGGGAATTCCCCTGACTAAACACTCTCCTTAGTTAATGTCATGTTCAGGGAATTCCCCAGACTAAACACTCTCCTTAGTTAATGTCACGTTCAGGGAATTCCCCAGGCTAAACACTCTCCTTAGTTAATGTCACATTCAGGGAATTCCCCAGACTGACTTTCAGTAAAAATATATTAATATACAAATTCTTGATAATTTACATTTTTGTTATCCAAAATACTTCCTTAATTAGTTTATACATAATCATATTTGTATTCATATTAATATGTATTTTCATTAACCATTTTAGAATTTATGGCTGGGAACATCTGATCAGTTAACTAGAATTGTATGCCACTGGCTAGCTATAAATAGCCCCGACTTTGACACACACAAAATATAAAAAGAAGGGTGCAAAATTACTCCATTAAAAAAAGATAAATTCAAAATAAAATAGAATCTTATAACCGTAATTGTACTAAATTCATGAATATTAGTCAAAAAGGTTAGTAGCAGAACTTTGGACAAAATTTGAAAATGAATTTGAGAAAATCAAAAAAAATTGAGGTTATATTCCATTGAAATAGGACTAATTATCAGCCCCTGTAGATACCTGTACCAGGAAAATGCTATAAAGCAATGCCTACCTTAGGTTTTGGCATCGAGAACAAGAGCTTCTCTGTGCGGTGTTCATAATGGTGCGGAGCCGACTCTATTAGTTGAGTGACCACCAGCATGAAGTCGTCCTTCCAGCCGCCAAATGTAATCACAGATCGGAAGTCATAGGAACTGATGGGTTGCTACAGGAACAAAGAAAATAATAGTCACAACATTAAAATCTGGTAACAATCGCTTCCTTTATGTCTGTTGGCATTTAACATTTCATTACTTCCATCTCTACCTAAGCTTATCAAATTATTTTGTAACCATGGCTAACATTCAGAAAATTGTAGATATTTTAAGATAAAATTAGCAATGTGATCTACTTGAATTCAATTCCATTTATATGTACACTAAAACCATGACTACATTTTAATGAGGTGAATAGATTGTGTTAAAACCAAAGCAGTTAAGAAAATTGCCAATTCCCTGGCACTGATATATACATTTAAAGACCTAAAATAAGATGGAAAGATAGCCCCTAGGAAGTGGAAACTGTGCCGTCTGTTATAAGATCAACTATAACGGTACACTTAAGATTATTCGACCTTTAAATTATCTGACCTTCAGCAGCCACTCAAAATGGAACATGGCCTCTTCTCACATCCCCATAGTCCAATAACAAAACTTGTAATCATTTGCAATGCATTTGGAAACCAAAAATACTGTTCAAGTACATATATATGGATGCAACGCTTAGGATATTGAAGTACAAACACGACCCGAAATAACATTGATGGATCAAGTCTCTTAGAGTTTGAAGGCATGGAAGCGGGCAGTGTGAGTAATTTGGCCCCAAACATAGATCACATGTGAGGCTATAGACAGCACAGAGAGCCATTGAATCAGTCTTTATTAGGCAATTACAGTCTTCATTAGACAAATTTCACAAGTATCCTACCTACATTCATTTTTTTCTCATTGTTTCTGTTTCCCAAGAGACAAAAATAAGGAAGAAGTCTGTCGATAAAAGCACAACCCCTTGACTAATGAAGGTCAGCTCTTGCCCAAACCGTCTGTCCCTGTCATGTCATTTCCATGGTAACCAGCACACGGTCATTTAACTTTCATGACAAAATGTTCATTGTGATCGCCTGAGCTCAGCCATTTTTTCCGGTGTGGTCATCTTATTCATTACTAATTCATAACTACTGAGTACAACAATAACAGGGTTGTAAGAATGGAATTGCTCTCGTGTGATTGGAGAGCGATTCAACGGCTTGAGTGGTGCGCCGTGGCCAGAAAAGACATATACTAGCATAATTATTATCTTTTTGATGTCTGACTGAATGAAAGAGTGGGTAATTTTTTCCAATAAAACACCCATATTGGGAATGAAGAAAAATCATTAATCTTTTCCTGTCTGAAGCTAGCAAGCTAGGTATATACTGCAGGAGTTAGTGATGGGAGTCTAGACAAATAGGCAGTCGGCTGTATATACAATGACACAAAAATAGGCAGTCCGATACAGATACAGACATTCTACACCACTGCCAGACCTATTGGGGATATATCTATCTCCCAAAGCAAAATGAAAATTGATGTTTTACGATACTTTCACAGACTATTAGCTGACTTATTATTGTGTGCAATGAGTCTATCACACCAGCGACTAATTATCATTAATGTACTGGGAGTCACTTCCACGCCACTGGTCTGTTAGATATCTTGTACACAAGCATTTCACCTCATAAGTAGTCAAGCTTGACCTTTCACCTTAAATCTAGACTGATGACCACAACAATCTGGTCAAGTGCCAAATTTGGTGTTACCATACTATGCAGTAAATATAAAATAATGTTTTGAGGAGTACATTAGATATCAGTCTTGTACACTCTCAAGATAATGGAAAGTTCTGTTATTCTCACGTAACTGGGGTGTTTTGTAAAATTGAGAGATATCTATCAAGTCTTTCAGTAGACCCTTGGAAGTATCTTTCTGACTCCCCAAAATCAGCTTTGACTCTTAAGTTTGAAAGGAAATGTTCATTCGACACATGTGTATGTTTTGTTTTAAGGTTTCAAGTTTATGGGGGGGTGGGGGATTGGTTAACAACTTCTAACATTGCTGAATGGCAACGGTCAACTAATATGAAGACTATGTCCAAGTAAAACACGGCCATGTAGGGTTTTACTCTACTGTGAGTGGTGAACACGGCCATGTGGGGTTTTACTCTACTGTGAGCGGTGAACACGGCCATGTGGGGTTTTACTCTTCTGTGAGCAGTGAACACGGCCATGTGGGGTTTTACTCTTCTGTGAGTGGTGAACAAGGACATGTGGGGTTTTACTCTTCTGTGAGTGGTGAACAAGGCCATTTGGGGTTTTACTCTACTGTGAGCGGTGGTGGCATGACATCACATGACATAATCAGATGACATAACACGACGTAATCAGATGACAACACACGACGTAATCAAATGACATCACACGACGTAATCAGATGACATCACACAACGTTATCAGATGACATCACAAGACGTTATTAGATGACATCACACGACGTAATCAAATGACATCACATGACATAATCAGATGACATCACACGACATAATCAGATGACATCACACGATGTAATCAGATGACATCACACGACGTAATCAGATCACATAATCAGATGGCATCACACGACGTAATCAGATGACATCACATGACATAATCAGATGACATCACACGACGTAATCAAATGACATCACACGACGTTATCAGATGACATCACACGACATAATCAGATGACATCACACTTCATTATCAGATGACATCACACGACATAATCAGACAACATCACATAATATCTTTATTTTAGCGGGGAAGATGGAATAGACTGAATTCTACTATTCACTAAATAACTCACATTTGATGATATCAGACAAGGGAGAAAGAGTACCAATATCCCTATGTAGATGTGGATGTTATATGTAGTCTACCCTTAGTGTAGAACCTTATCAAACACTGGTTCTGACCCCAAATTCTATACCCTCGAGATAAGTTTTTATATCAATCACACTTTCTTATGACAGATCTAAATCCCACATGGGTGTTTGTAGTGGGATATATATTTGTTGTAAGTAGGGAGAATATGGTGTGGTCGATCTGTGAACTACGACGGAGTGATATAGGCTGTTAATATGGAGCACTGTTTACCACTCTCTCTATACATCAATAACAACAATAACACATCAGGCACAGCTTCATCGTAAGAATTTAGTTCATTTCTCCGGAGAAATGAATAATTAATCACAATCAATAGCGCCGCCTACTGTGATAAAACGCTACTGTCATTATCTGGTGGTAAGTTTACACACCGCCGATGTTATATATAAAACATCAATTATTTCATCACCAATGTTCCGTAATAATTGAGAAAAAACAGACCTGAAAATAATTATAACATTCTGAACAAACTGTAATTAATAAATAATATATTTATTTAAAAAAAAAAAAAGTGCTATGAAAATATATGACTGTTGTCAAAATTTTGTGATTTATCATGGGAGACAAATTTCTGTGAAGGTGACATTTAAAATGTTTTCTTTTCTGTTGAAATAAACTTATTTTGAATGTGGATTAAATGTATCCTGTAACTCCTATAGCAGGAAATTAGCTACATCCTAAAAACTACGCTATATTTACATCACATCCTACTATATGTAAATAAATCTATTTTTAGCGATTAGTTTGAGACAAAAGATGTAAAAGTGCAATTAAAAACAAGGAAAGCATTTTGTTTTGGCTTTGATAGTGGTACGGGGACTGTAGGGCCTTAACTCATTCACCCCTGATATTTCATAATGAGCTATTCCATCCTTTGAATTGGAAGAATTCAAATGTGGTTTTGGGAGTGAATGAGTTAATCAGCACTACACCTGTAGATTACACCTGCCACACTAACAACTCTTTATTACACCAGTCTATGACTATTTACTGTATATATTGTCAAATGTACAGCTCATGGTAAAGTCTGCAGTGGTGAAATTATGGTTGTCCAACTTTTATCTTAAGGTCATAGGAGTGTATTGATAAACGGAAATAGGAAGTACATCCCTAGTTGAAAATCCAATGTAGGGAGACAGTATCACGATTTCCGCACATTCAAATGTTGAATATTAAACTGATGAATATTGTATGTTTGTTATTGACAGAACAGTGTGTTCTCTCAATATTTAAAGTGTTTCAAAGCAATCCAGGCATTAGTTCAGGTTTTTTTTTATCAATGAGTCACATGTGTCCATTTTTCTGTACTGCTGGAAACCAGCTACCTATTTCACTACTGTGAAGTTTTTCAAGAACGATAACTCATACATGCAATTACTATGTGTATATGGTTTTATCATAAAATGTCAATTTTTAATCGTTTATAGATAATTAATTTTACACAATTTCAGCATTTATTAAATTGATATACATTAATGCGATACTAATCTATGTCAGTATCATTGTTATTGACATTATTTTGCAAAATATTGTGCGTTTCAATTTTTTTCAAAATTCACTCCTTTTTACATAAATTTCCTTTTAAAATCCTTAAAATTCTGACAGCCTTTATTTTTTTGTGGTAGAACATTTTCTTTAATTCAAAGCAGTATAACTTCAAAATTTGAAGAAATTCTACTGAGAAATGGTGACACAATCCAATTACCTAAAATAATATAAAAAGTGAAATGTTTAATCTTTTTTCACAAAACTCATTGATCTAGAGATATTCTAGTAATTACAAATTTCTTATTCAAAAGGATCTTATTTTAAACCCATGAACATGGAAAGCTGAAACAAATTACCATGTTTAATTGGCTCTTCTATCTAACGTACTGTATCCGATTTAGTTTAATACAAAATGGACACAATCTTACTTTGATAAGGAGAAAGGTAAACATGAAATACATAGCTTTCTTTGTACTCGAAGCTCACCTGCCATCAATAATTACAAAGTGACGATCATAATTATTACTTTTTATATCCTGCGGTACTCTCCCAGCGACAACTACCAGGTATTTAAATAAAATCCTTAAATGATTATAAAAAGCTCTTTATTTGATTAAAAGCCTTCTATCAGATCCTCCTCGAATGCTGCTCCTTAGCTATAGGCTAATAGCTAATACAAGTGTTTGTCTGGCGTTCACAGGAAACGCCACATAGGTATATAACACCTATCCGGTATATACCTGTACCTCTATGTCAGGTGTAACGTACTCGTTAACTCAGGTAAATATGTTGATCCACTTCACCTGGTATAGATTCTGACAAGATGATATTTGTATTAACTAATTATGATTGTGTCGTTTAATTAAACACACCATGATTGGTTGAGTGGTACCGGCTAGTATTTTATTGATAGCTCTCATTACCGCGATAGTCGTTCATATCTGAAAAGGTTCCCTGATCCACACCTTCTACTGAACCGAGACTATACTAACAGGAGTTCCTACGTTTTATTCCCTCATCCCCTAGTTATAATAGGACATGGTGAAATCTCTTCCCGGGTATGTTCCTTCAGATCACTCTTAAGTATCTCATAATTTTTAACTTCTAATTTAAAGTAGCAATGAATGAAATACATTGTGTGGGATGTTTGATTTCATGGTTGACAGATCATACCCTTGTGTCAGTATAATTGTCTGTTCCAATTACTTGGTGTTGACAAAAATCTTGGCACTCGCTAGTCACTGAATGGGAGTGTAGAATGATTCGCTGTTATTTGTACCAGCTTAGTTTTAATTCAACCACTGAAGGGGAGTTTATTTAAACCCTATTATACCACATTTGATAGAGTGCCCTATTTAGCTACAATAAACTCCTCTAAACAGATTTACAGTGCAAAGATACTTTTTTCATTAAAGCAATACATTATATTCATCAATAGAGTTTTTCCGAGGAATTAGTAGGAGCTGCCTCATCACACGCTAACTTAGTAAAGTATAAAAAATTTCTAACGTATTTTCCTCTGCTAGGCGGGTAAACGGATCAATACACGTAATCCTAAATAATAAATCGTTGAATGTTAATTGGTAACGTTACCTGATGAATGGTTGTGACAATCAATGTCAAATTTGCCAAACAATATAATTATAATTAACAATAGTAGAGGACCTTAAGGTTTGTATCGATACACGTGTACATGTATGTATAGGGGCAGGGTGTGGAACCATCTGTGGTTAATACCCCCATTCACACACCCATCTGTAGTAAATACTCCCATTCAAACACCCATCTGTGGTAAATACTCCCATTCACACACCCATCTGAAGTAAATACCCCCATTCACACACCCATCTGTGGTAAATACTCCCCCATTCACACACCCATCTGTAGTAAATACCCCCATTCACACACCCATCTGTAGTAAATACCCCCATTCACACACCCATCTGTAGTAAATACCCCCATTCACACACCCATCTGTAGTAAATACCCCCATTCACACACCCATCTGTAGTAAATACCCCCATTCACACACCCATCTGTAGTAAATACCCCCATTCACACACCCATCTGTAGTAAATACCCCCATTCACACACCCATCTGTAGTAAATACCCCCATTCACACACCCATCTGTAGTAAATACCCCCATTCACACACCCATCTGTAGTAAATACCCCCATTCACACACCCATCTGTGGTAAATACCCCCATTCACACAACCATACCACATGCTTGAAGAGCTGTTAGAATGCTGATTTTTGTTTAGTTTCAGGTATGCACATGCACACAGGTTAGTCTGGGTTCAACACACTTATTAGTTTTGGTTTTGGTCGTCAATACTAAAACATCTATTTTAACACTAAAAACCATTTAGAAGTATCAATGGTACGAGGATGCAAATACAGTGGAATCTGTATTAAGCGACCGCCCAAGAGAAATTAAAAAGACGGTCGTTTAATAAAGTTTGACCATATTTTGTACACACAACTGACTATAACCTAACGACTCCTTATTCAGACAACTGTAAACAGACCACCGCCCCAAGCACATGTACAGGTAGTTTAAAACAACATCGTTCAACAGATCAGGTGAATGACTAAACAATAGTCGAGCGATAATTATGACGGTAAACAAACAACTAAGAGTGTTTGAAAAGAATTGAACAAACGATCGCCGGAGACTTAAATTGTTGATGTTCTCAACTTACACGACTGTGTTTTTGGTAATTACCATGATTAAAGCTAACTTGTTACGAAATATGTTGTTGTTGAAATGATAGCTGTTCATGTGTTGGTCCAAGAGATGGGTTCACATGTATTATTGTCGTTAGTACTTTGGCGTTGAGAAGTTCAGGGATGTTATTGAAGGCTTTTAATGTTGATGAGGAATTAGAAACGATATGTATGCTAACATAAACCTATCTAGTGAACAGTTGCGCTGATATTTAATGATAATTTCGCACGAGAGTGCTGTCGTGAACATCTCTCAACTGTTCGACGAAGCTTGCGCAGACAACAAGAGTCTGGTTGAACGAGACTATCAACAGACCCGATTTCAAGAATGAAAACCCACCAGTGTACTTCATCCAATCAGATGGAGGATATCATAGGGTTAAAGGTTACATTGCCTAGGAGGACACTCTTGCAATCAAAATGGTTTTGCTCAGTTGCGATAAATATCTATCCGTATTTTCACTGCTAAATCCTCAATATCGGCATGCGCAGTAAGATAAAATCCTTTTAATTGTTTCTGCACATCAATGAATTTATTATAAGTTTGATTTTTTTTTTTTCTCTCTTCAAATTTGTTCATTGAACTTGGTTAAAAAGACTGTGAATTAGCCCTTCCTCAAATGTGGTGACGGTCGCAAATTTGTTACAGTTAAATTACATAGTAAAAACGGTCGGGAGGAATGAAAATTGGTCGCATAAAACAGATAGTCGCTTGAGCAGATTCGACTGTATAGTACCAAATTATAATGTGGAAAAGAATATCCAAAAAGTGTTGGTTTTTGTATATTTACCACAATAAGTGTATTTGTTCCAGTCAGCTATATATAGTCTGTGTTACATGAAGTGTTGAACTGTAATTGATAATTTGCTTTATGATCTAAATAAATAATATTATGGACGACATCATCGTAAATAAATTCAATCCAAGAAATTATTGTTCCATGGATATTGGGTCTGTGATCTCCTGCCTTTGTTATAAACGTCATAACATTACAATCAGTACCCTGTATATAATGCCAGGGTTTGTTATAAACGTTATAACATTACAATCAGTACCCTGTATAATGCCAGGGTTTGTTATAAACGTTATAACATTACAATCAGTACCCTAGCGTTGTATATAATGCCAGGGTTTGTTATAAACGTTATAACATTACAATCAATACCCTGTATATAATGCCAGGGTTTGTTATAAACGTTATAACATTACAATCAGTACCCTGTATAATGCCAGGGTGTTCAGCAGTAATACCGTTCATCTGTAGTTACATTGGTTCACTTGATGAAGTATTGATACCGATCATTGGCAGAACTAGAGTTATATAAACTTTGTCTATTGATTAAGAGATTATCGGAAAAACAATTTGTGTAGTCTGCCCAAATCAAACGAATCTCCAGATTGTTTGTTTAGGGTTTCACGTCCAGGTAACAGCTAAGGTTACAAACACGGTGTCCACAGCCGATGGAGCCACTCAAGGGCCATATGCACTCCAAACCGCCATTTCACTGAATAACCTGGACACCTGATCATATTATCCTGAAATGGGCTAACCACTGGCGACTCGGCAGACGTAAATGAAAAAGAAGTTGGGCATCCAAAGGATAACAACAAGTCTCATGAAGAACTCTTTGCTGTCCACTTCTGGCCCTAATTTTATTCCATTTAAAGCAGCCTGCATATATCCAGCATCAGTTTTGGTATTTGCTGAATTTTTCTAGTTCCTACGACAATAATGAAAATTAAGAAAAAATGAACTCGCTCCCGTTGTCAGAAGTAATTTCAGTGTACATGAGTTTCAATAGCATTCTGAACCTATTAGTGGATTGAAACGTATGCTCAAGTCCGCCTAGGATTTCTACTTTATTTATGTGTAGGAAAAATTATTGCTCTAGTTACGGGTTCCTTGGCTACAGTGTGCGATCAGATACGAGACAAGAGCCGAGCTAGTTGCCTTTTATTTTCATGAGCTTTATAGTGCATTTGTGGTTTATGCCATTTAAATGCTCCCTTGTGAATGTTTTAGTTTTCGGGGCATCACTTCATTGGCGTATTTGTTGAGTCATTTTCAACATGTTCCCAATGGGATTATAACTGGCACCAAAGGTGACAATGTCGGGGGCTACAATGACCGGTATATTAAGGTGTATTAATGTGTAACTGCCATGGTGACCCCAGCGCCAGTGGAACTGCCATGGTGACCCCAGCACCAGTGTAACTGCCATGGTGACCCAAGCACCAGTGGAACTGCCATGGTGACCCCAGCACCAGTGGAACTGCCATGGTGACCCCAGCACCAGTGTAACTGCCATGGTGACCCCAGCGCCAGTGGAACTGCTCCTGTACTAATACAATTGGCGTCTTGGGTTTTCTCCTAACACTAGTCAGTATACCAACGTAATGCTCGGTTGAGTACAGGCAATCCATCTGTGATTTCCCCACTTAAATCAGATTTGTTGTGGATTAAAACGGCTTAATGATCAATGATGTAGATTCCTCAGCCTCAGGTGTATACTCATGCATGTGTGTATGTGTGCAAGGAAGAAAGTATCGTGAATATTTTGTACATTATTTACTACAGTATTTCTAAACAACAAAAATAACACTCCCTCAAAATATAAGTACTTAATGTCAGTAAAGAGAAAAGACCTTACAAGTTGCCTGCCATATAAAACCTCTCTTTATCACTTGTGTGCTTATATGAAATATATATATATTTTTTTATTTATTTTTATTTGATGGCCAATCAATATTTAAAGTAATTTTACTTCTACAACACAAAAGGGGTATACTCAGGAAAATACATTTTTGACCCGATGGACGGTTGACAGAATCCTAAAGCCGTCCAACTGGTGAAGACCCCTCGTGTGTGTCTCCCTCCCACCACTACAACAGGATAGGGTCAGAGACACATTCTAAAATCAGTCTAATTAATCAAATTCACATCGATCAGTATGATTTCCAGGCTGACCAGTGGTCACCACAATACAATCCCCTATTATGTTAGACCGGCCAATTTCTCTGTAGTGGACACTTGCCTCTCACAATAAATGAAATCTGCTGATTGAGTTTATTGATGCGATAAATGTTCTCTAATTTTGATATCCTTTATTATGTCTATTTTTTTTACACATAACACTGTATGTCTTATACATTTTTTTGTACACATTACACTCACTGTATGTCTTATACATTTTTACACATAACACTGTATGTCTTATTCATTTTTACACATAACACTGTATGTCTTATACATTTTTACACATTATACTGTATGTCTTATACATTTTTACACATTATACTGTATGTCTTATACATTTTTACACATTACACTGTATGTCTTATTCATTTTTACACATAACACTGTATGTCTTATTCATTTTTACACATAACACTGTATGTCTTATACATTTTTTTTTACACATTACACTCAATGTATGCCTTATACATTTTTACACATAACACTGTATGTCCTATACATTTTTTTAACACATTACCCTGTATGTCTTATACATTTTTTTAACACACTACACTGTAGGTCTTATACATTTTTTTAACACATTACACTGTATTTCTTATACATTTTTTTAACACATTACACTGTATTTCTTATACATTTTTTTAACACATTACACTGTATTTCTTATACATTTTTTTAACACATTACACTGTATTTCTTATACATTTTTTTAACACATTACACTGTATTTCTTATACATTTTTTTAACACATTACACAGTCTTATACATTTTTTTACACATTACACTGTACGTCTTATACATTCTTTTTACACATTACACTCACTGTATGTCTTATACATTTTTTAACACATTACACTGTATGTCTTATACATTTTTAATTATTTTCTGACATTAACATTTTATCACATCATTATAAATTGTATTACTTCTTTTCATTATGCTATAATTCATATTGCAAAATGTTCTCTAATTTTGTTTATCATGCTATAACTATTTTGTTATGCTAAATCATAATACACTGTAATTATATTACTACACTATAAATGATAGTGTTATAGATTATATCATACAATTAATCATATCACTATAAATTATATTACACAACGGATTATATAATTAGAAATAATGTTAGATGATTTGTTTGGTTGAGGTGTATGCCCTATAAACAGCTATGGTTGTTTAAAGACATGGCAGGTTTTCGTGGTGGACGAAAACAGAAGTCTCCCAAGACCTGCGGCCAGGACGTGGCGACTGCCCCACATAGGTCTCGAACCTTTACCGAGTGGTGGAGGGCTAGTGATAGAAGAAGGTCCTTACCACTTGACCACCATGATCCCTTATACAACAATGAATCAGGAATATATATCTATATATATTATGTTAATTGACAAGTAGAACAAAAGTGACTTAAAAGAAAACAGTCACTCTAAGCTTCATTGCAAGTAGAGATTTTTACTCTTAATGTCAATAAAATATTCAATTCAATTTAATACTCCATTCAGTTTATTCCAAACGCAGAACAGGTTGATGTCAAATAATATAATGATTAACATCAAGCCCAAAGTATTATAAAATAAGAACCTAATTTGTCAAATTCTCTGTTTATTTATAAAATAATACATGTAGTGGATTCCATCAATCACTCTGAACTCGAGTGTAAAGTGGCTTGTTAAATATCTAATTACTGACCACAGCTATCAATAATTAAAGACCTCTACCGCAACCAACAAACTACTACAAATCCTCCGCCTTGTTAAAGGGGCCAGCTGCAATTTATCCAACTGGACACTGTCATTCAAACACTGATTGAAGGTCCAAGTGAAATGACCACAGCACTAATGGACAATAACCATCCACTACAAGGACAGGTGACCAGCCGTTACACAGAAACAGGCCACAAATTAATAGGCACCCTGCCGTCACATACAAAGTTGATAATTACACTACACATATTATGGGATGCATACAGAGGATATCTTTTTTCCTGTAGAAGCACAATCTGATTTATTTAGCAACATTATGATGGTTCTAAAGTAAACCTGTAATATGTGATTGTCCTATAAGTTTTCTTTGTCATTTGTGTACAGAAAATGTATTTGGTGATATTGATCGTTGACCTTTTGACTGTTAAAGTACTCCTGTAGCACTCCTTTCCCTATTAAGTCAATTGATCACCACGGCCCTAAAGGACCTGGATGTACAGCAAGTGTGATGCTATATAAGGTCAACCTCCTTCACGGGACAGCCATCGAGGCCAATGTAGCAAGTACCAAGTCATTCCAAGATCATATACTCCCTCATACTATACCTGTAGTTATAGACAGGTAATAGTTATAGACAGCTGGTAATAGTTATGGTCTGATGGTATGTATAGACAGAAGGTAGTTATAGACAGGTAATGGTTATAGTCTGATGGTATGTACAGACAGAGGGTAGGTATAGACAGGTAATAGTTATAGTCTGATGGTATGTATAGACAGAGGGTATAGTTATAGACAGGTAATAGTTATAGTCTGATGGTATGTATAGACAGAGGGTAGTTATAGACAGGTAATGGTTATAGTCTGATGGTATGTACAGACAGAGGGTAGTTATAGACAGGTAATGGTTATAGTCTAATGGTATGTACAGACAGAGGGTAGTTATTTATAGATAGGTAATAGTTATAGTCTGATGGTATGTACAGACAGAGGGAAGTTATAGATAGGTAATAGTTATAGTCTGATGGTATGTATAGACAGAGGATAGTTATAGTCTGATGGTATGTATATACAGGTAATAGTTATAGTATGATGGTATGTACAGACAGAGGGTAGTTATAGATAGGTAATAGTTATAGTCTGATGGTATGTATAGACAGAGGGTAGTTATAGATAGGTAATAGTTATAGTCTGATGGTATGTATAGACAGAGGGTAGTTATAGATAGGTAATAGTTATAGTCTGATGGTATGTATAGACAGAGGGTAGTTATAGATAGGTAATAGTTATAGTCTGATGGTATGTATAGACAGAGGGTAGTTATAGATAGGTAATAGTTATAGTCTGATGGTATGTATAGACAGAGGGTAGTTATAGATAGGTAATAGTTATAGTCTGATGGTATGTATAGACAGAGGGTAGTTATAGATAGGTAATAGTTATAGTCTGATGGTATGTATAGACAGAGGGTAGTTATAGATAGGTAATAGTTATAGTCTGATGGTATGTATAGACAGAGGGTAGTTATAGATAGGTAATAGTTATAGTCTGATGGTATGTATAGACAGAGGGTAGTTATAGATAGGTAATAGTTATAGTCTGATGGTATGTATAGACAGAGGGTAGTTATAGATAGGTAATAGTTATAGTCTGATGGTATGTATAGACAGAGGGTAGTTATAGATAGGTAATAGTTATAGTCTGATGGTATGTATAGACAGAGGGTAGTTATAGATAGGTAATAGTTATAGTCTGATGGTATGTATAGACAGAGGGTAGTTATAGATAGGTAATAGTTATAGTCTGATGGTATGTATAGACAGAGGGTAGTTATAGATAGGTAATAGTTATAGTCTGATGGTATGTATAGACAGAGGGTAGTTATAGATAGGTAATAGTTATAGTCTGATGGTATGTATAGACAGAGGGTAGTTATAGATAGGTAATAGTTATAGTCTGATGGTATGTATAGACAGAGGGTAGTTATAGACAGGTAATAGTTATAGTCTGATGGTATGTATAGACAGAGGGTAGTTATAGATAGGTAATAGTTATAGTCTGATGGTAGTTATAGACAGAGGGTAGTTATAGACAGGTAATAGTTATAGTCTGATGGTATGTATAGACAGAGGGTAGTTATAGACAGGTAATAGTTATAGTCTGATGGTATGTATAGACAGAGGGTAGTTATAGACAGGTAATAGTTATAGTCTGATGGTATGTATAGACAGAGGGTAGTTATAGACAGGTAATAGTTATAGTCTGATGGTATGTATAGACAGAGGGTAGTTATAGACAGGTAATAGTTATAGTCTGATGGTATGTATAGACAGAGGGTAGTTATAGACAGGTAATAGTTATAGTCTGATGGTATGTATAGACAGAGGGTAGTTATAGACAGGTAATAGTTATAGTCTGATGGTATGTATAGACAGAGGGTAGTTATAGACAGGTAATAGTTATAGTCTGATGGTATGTATAGACAGAGGGTAGTTATAGACAGGTAATAGTTATAGTCTGATGGTATGTATAGACAGAGGGTAGTTATAGACAAGTAATGGTTATAGTCTGATGGTATGTATAGACAGATGGTAGTTATAGATAGGTAATAGTTATAGTCTGACGGTATGTATAGACAGAGGGTAGTTATAGACAGGTAATAGTTATAGTCTGATGGTATGTATAGACAGAGGGTAGTTATAGATAGGTAATAGTTATAGTCTGATGGTACATCTGTATGTATAGACAGAGGGTAGTTATAGATAGGTAGTAGTTATAGTCTGATGGTATGTATAGACAGAGGATAGTTATAGATAGGTAATAGTTATAGACAGGTTATAGTTATAGTCTAATAGTATGTATAGACAGGTAATAGTTATAGTCTGATGGTATGTATAGACAGAGGGTAGTTTTAGATAGGTAGTAGTTATAGACAGGTAGTAAGTATATACAGGTAGTAAATATATACAGGTAAATTACAGGTAGTAATTTTAGACAGGCAGTAGCACCTTAGTCAGGTTTTGGTTAATTTGTAATTAGTATTGTACGTTGTACTATAAATCTAACTGCTTGTTCTACTGCGCTGACAATGATACATTTTATCTGCCCGAACAGTTTCAGTTTGTTATCAACAGACCATTACATTAATCTATGCAAATCACCTCCTCACAAAGTTAATTAAAAACAGCCCCAGGGTTGCAGCTATTTATGCTCATGTCCAATGTCCTGTCAACTGTTAAAATCACCTCGGCCAAGAAACATATAAACACTTATATAGTGCTATATGTCTGTACACTTATATAGTGCTATCTGTCTGTACACTCCTCTTTCTATTGGCCCATTACCTATCCTGTCTCTGACTCCTCTTTCTATTGGCCCGTTACCTATCCTGTCTGTTCACTCCTCTTTCTATTGGCCCGTTACCTATCCTGTCTCTGACTCCTCTTTCTATTGACCTGTTACCTATCCTGTCTCTGACTCCTCTTTCTATTGGCCCGTTACCTATCCTGTCTCTGACTCCTCTTTCTATTGGCCCGTTACCTATCCTGTCTCTGACTCCTCTTTCTATTGGCCCGTTACCTATCCTGTCTCTGACTCCTCTTTCTATTGGCCCGTTACCTATCCTGTCTCTGACTCCTCTTTCTATTGGCCCGTTACCTATCCTGTCTCTGACTCCTCTTTCTATTGGCCCGTTACCTATCCTGTCTCTGACTCCTCTTTCTATTGGCCCGTTACCTATCCTGTCTCTGACTCCTCTTTCTATTGGCCCGTTACCTATCCTGTCTCTGACTCCTCTTTCTATTGGCCCGTTACCTATCCTGTCTCTGACTCCTCTTTCTATTGGCCCGTTACCTATCCTGTCTCTGACTCCTCTTTCTATTGGCCCGTTACCTATCCTGTCTCTGACTCCTCTTTCTATTGGCCCGTTACCTATCCTGTCTGTTCACTCCTCTTTCTATTGGCCCATTACCTATCCTGTCTCTGACTCCTCTTTCTATTGACCTGTTACCTATCCTGTCTCTGACTCCTCTTTCTATTGGCCCGTTACCTATCCTGTCTCCAACTCCTCTTTCTATTGGCCCGTTACCTATCCTGTCTGTTCACTCCTCTTTCTATTGGCCCATTACCTATCCCGTCTCTGACTCCTCTTTCTATTGGCCCGGTACCTATCCTGTCTGTTCACTCCTCATCTTTCTATTGGCCCGTTACCTATCCTGTCTCTGACTCATCTTTCTATTGACTCGTTACCTATCCTGTCTGTTCACTCCTCTTTCTATTGGCCTGTTACCTATCCTGTCTCTGACTCCTCTTTCTATTGGCCCGTTACCTATCCTGTCTCTGACTCCTCTTTCTATTGGCCCGTTACCTATCCTGTCTGTGACTCCTCTTTCTATTGGCCCGTTACCTATCCTGTCTCTGACTCCTCTTTCTATTGGCCCGTTACCTATCCTGTCTCTGACTCCTCTTTCTATTGGCCCGTTACCTATCCTGTCTCTGACTCCTCTTTCTATTGGCCCGTTACCTATCCTGTCTCTGACTCCTCTTTCTATTGGCCCGTTACCTATCCTGTCTCTGACTCCTCTTTCTATTGGCCCGTTACCTATCCTGTCTCTGACTCCTCTTTCTATTGGCCCGTTACCTATCCTGTCTCTGACTCCTCTTTCTATTGGCCCGTTACCTATCCTGTCTCTGACTCCTCTTTCTATTGGCCCGTTACCTATCCTGTCTCTGACTCCTCTTTCTATTGGCCCGTTACCTATCCTGTCTCTGACTCCTCTTTCTATTGGCCCGTTACCTATCCTGTCTCTGACTCCTCTTTCTATTGGCCCGTTACCTATCCTGTCTCTGACTCCTCTTTCTATTGGCCCGTTACCTATCCTGTCTCTGACTCCTCTTTCTATTGGCCCGTTACCTATCCTGTCTCTGACTCCTCTTTCTATTGGCCCGTTACCTATCCTGTCTCTGACTCCTCTTTCTATTGGCCCGTTACCTATCCTGTCTCTGACTCCTCTTTCTATTGGCCCGTTACCTATCCTGTCTCTGACTCCTCTTTCTATTGGCCCGTTACCTATCCTGTCTCTGACTCCTCTTTCTATTGGCCCGTTACCTATCCTGTCTCTGACTCCTCTTTCTATTGGCCCGTTACCTATCCTGTCTCTGACTCCTCTTTCTATTGGCCCGTTACCTATCCTGTCTCTGACTCCTCTTTCTATTGGCCCGTTACCTATCCTGTCTCTGACTCCTCTTTCTATTGGCCCGTTACCTATCCTGTCTCTGACTCCTCTTTCTATTGGCCCGTTACCTATCCTGTCTCTGACTCCTCTTTCTATTGGCCCGTTACCTATCCTGTCTCTGACTCCTCTTTCTATTGGCCCGTTACCTATCCTGTCTCTGACTCCTCTTTCTATTGGCCCGTTACCTATCCTGTCTCTGACTCCTCTTTCTATTGGCCCGTTACCTATCCTGTCTCTGACTCCTCTTTCTATTGGCCCGTTACCTATCCTGTCTCTGACTCCTCTTTCTATTGGCCCGTTACCTATCCTGTCTCTGACTCCTCTTTCTATTGGCCCGTTACCTATCCTGTCTCTGACTCCTCTTTCTATTGGCCCGTTACCTATCCTGTCTCTGACTCCTCTTTCTATTGGCCCGTTACCTATCCTGTCTCTGACTCCTCTTTCTATTGGCCCGTTACCTATCCTGTCTCTGACTCCTCTTTCTATTGGCCCGTTACCTATCCTGTCTCTGACTCCTCTTTCTATTGGCCCGTTACCTATCCTGTCTCTGACTCCTCTTTCTATTGGCCCGTTACCTATCCTGTCTCTGACTCCTCTTTCTATTGGCCCGTTACCTATCCTGTCTCTGACTCCTCTTTCTATTGGCCCGCTACCTATCCTGTCTCTGACTCCTCTTTCTATTGGCCCGCTACCTATCCTGTCTCTGACTCCTCTTTCTATTGGCCCGTTACCTATCCTGTCTCTGACTCCTCTTTCTATTGGCCCGTTACCTATCCTGTCTCTGATGACTGGCTACATGTATTGGAGAAAAAGTTTATATTCTAATTATTGACTTTGCAATTATTGAAATTCAATTGATTCACAATTTTTAAATCATTATCTATAAATACAAGCAACACACGTATCTATGGTCTATCACCCAGATGAAATCTCACAAATAAATTATTTATTAGGCAGCATATTGAAATTATTGCACTGTGTGTGGGAAGTCATGGAGATCATCTCCGAGGCCTTGTACCAGCTATCTATAATACTTATACATTAGATTATATAGGTAACATATATCACCCTGGGAGTAACAGAGTGTGAAACCTTACTGTCAGATAATATACTTAACCTGTATAATACTGTTAAACAGAAGATTTCTGGATGTGGTAATGTTTTGGTTTATATCTGGCTTGGTACATAAAGGTCCGACGTAAACCCATTAACACATGTTATACACCTATAGAGCCTTCATGTTAGACTGATGAGCTTATAAATATGTCATCAACATAAAATTTCATAATGCTATTTTTTGAAAAAATATTTGAATTTTTATAAATATTTTTGTGTCTTTTCTTCAAATGTTACTTTGATCTTCTAAAGAGGTAATTTCAATTTTGAATTTCAATCATTTTAAAAATATACTAAATTAAATTCTTTCATAAAGCTGTTATAAGCTTTAACCTTTAAACAACTGGGTCCTGGCTTTTATCTGTATATATACCATAACAGCAGTGTTAGATATATAGGCTGGTAAATACTCATAAATCTATTACACCAATTTTTAGTAAACAATTAAATCCAAATATTCGCCATTCACAGGTAAACTCCATGTTCATTCAGTGCTAATTTCGCCCTTAAAATGTGACGAATATATAGACCCTACTGTTAACTTATATTAGCTGTTATGATAAATTTGCCCTCATTGTGAAGGGCAAAAAAAAGCGAAAATCAAACTGGGGTGAACATTTTCCGGTATACAATAAATAAACAGATTCTAATTCATTAAAGTAACTTCTGTTAAAAAAAACATTTGTCAATCTGAAATAACCAAAGTTTCTTAAACCAAATTTTAATCAAAAGCATGCGGATAAAAAGCTCAAAATTTTTACAACACCAAAATCTCGTGAAAGATCCTGCTGTTCCATAATAATAAAGTGTTTGATTTCTGGTTAGAGGAAGCATATCTATATTCAATCAGTTTTCTATTTCACTCGAACTTGTTTGATTTATTATTCATGAAATTCCTACAAATACTACCACACATCATTACCACACAGATGTGTTCTTTTGTCAAAACGTATCGTGACTACAGCCAGACTCTACAATGATGTAAAAAAGTCCTTAAAAATGCCAGATAAATTTATTTTTGTGTTATAAACTAGCTTAAAAATATATTTCATTTATATTTGTGATGAAAGTGAGCTTGAAAAGTACATTGCTATAGATATTTCTGTCTTCACTTTTATCAACTGTAAGCACTGTTTGTTTGTGTTTGTATTTAAACAAACACGCCTGAGATGTAGTCAGCATGTTATCTAGCGGCACGTTTATGACATTAATACTAGAGACAGATGTAGGCCCACAGGACGTACAGAATAAACAACGGTGATATCCTCAGGCATACTCACGTCATGTTTCAATTTCAAAGTCTTTTTTAATATTTAAGTTTTATTGACATTCATAAAAACAGACAATTCAAAATGATAATTGATGCAAACACTATAGCTTTCATATACAATAGCTGGAGGATAGGATGATATGAAATGAAATACCTCCGAGACTATTACTGGTAAAGTTAAAATGGATGGTTCAAGGTAGCTCCTGACTACCAGTAAAATATTGATGAGTTAAATGGCGGGCCAGAAAGGTATAACAACACGAGGATGAGGAGACCTTTGTTTTAACTGGCTATAGTGTTAGTGGGGAGGTAGAATACTGTTATAAATTGTTAATTCAAGAATTAAGGCTGTGACAATAACATTCAAACTCTTTCAAAACTCTTTTAAAGGGTTTTAAACATTTGGAGTTGGATATGATCCAAACAGTTGTCTGTTCGGTCACAGCCCTTATCTACCGTACATATTGCCAAGAAATCACTTGTAACAGTAACCTGGGAATGTTTTCCCCTGCAACCACCCACAAAAAAAATGTAATCTTATCAATAAATCTCACTTCAACAGGAATCCAGTTTCAACTACTTGTACATAAACTACGAGATGGTGTTTAAACCAATAAAAAGTGCATTCTGGGCCTTTAGCGTATCTGATCGAAGACTTGTGAATTGCAAAAGAATTGAAAAAGACTATGCCCCAGTTTTAAAAACACCTCAAAATAAAGGAGAGCCCTACCTTTAAAGACTATTTTTCTGTCCTTTATTCAGCAAAATTCATTACATACAGTTTCACGTCTTTAAACTAAAAGCTGTCAAAATCCTCAGAAAATAAATCTCACATTTATGTGTGAGTCTATTAATAAATATTTCACATAAAAGCAAAAAACTCTGTCAACTTTGAGGCACTCCTCAGCCTGAAATATATATTACAGCCACCATTTAAAAGTCGATTTTTAACTGGGTAAGTCCTCTGGAGTGGAGTTTTTGTTTTATTGTTTAATCTGGTAAATTTAAAACAATACAGAACCACACTGCCCTCGTATATGATTTAGTAAAGGTTTGGGTACCATTACATAAAGATATTTGGGATGACATTATCACCGTGGGCTCAGTTTTACCCAGACAAACTAAGTTCTGTGTTACATTCACCATTAAAACTCTCCCAGTACTTGGCAACACTTTCTTCAGTACTAACATTTGGCCATTTCTGATACAAAACATTCTTCCTGTTTAAACACACAACTAACAATCATTGTACATGTACTGTATATTCAACAAATTATTATTTAAAACAGTTTTTTTTTAATATTTCTACAGCAACATGAAAAAGTCCAAGCATGAAATCAAACCTGATAATACAACAGTAATATGTTTTAGTTTGGTAACACCCTATAACTATCACACTTGCCAACTCGCACTCATCTGGAGGGAGAATCCCAATTATGGACCCTATAACATATGCATTTTAACCAGTGAATTTGCTAAACTATTCCTATTTTCTAAGATATGATTATTTCATCTGAAAGAACAGCTCAAAAGATGACATTTAGAAGTATTACTTTTCCCTAGGGTGTACATACACACATTTTATTTTTGTGTTTAATTCCTAGCACTTGTAATCTCAACCATGGAAATTTCAAAAAAGTTGGCAATTTTTTTATATTACTTTTGAAGGGAATAACTAGCTCAGTGGAGAGGAGAAATGGAATACAATGGCAATCAGTTTAATTATAACTTACCTTGAAGATATAATAATTGAGAAGGCATGAAGTAGAAGATAGGAAAAGTTATGGTAATCCCATTGGGTACATGGCAAATTCTTCTTGTCTGAAGCTCCGGTCTGGTGACAACAGTCATCAAGCCTGAAGCTCCAGTCTGGTGACAACAGTCATCAAGCCTGAAGCCCTGGTCTGGGGACAACAGTCATCAAGCCTGAAGCTCCGGTCTGGTGACAGCAGTCATCAAGCCTGAAGCTCCGGTCTGGTGACAATAGTCATCAAGCCTGAAGCTCCGGTCTGGTGACAATAGTCATCAAGCCTGAAGCTCCGGTCTGGTGACAACAGTCATCAAACCTGAAGCTCTGGTCTGGTGACATCAGTCATCAAGCCTAAAGCTCCGGTCTGGTGACAACAGTCATCAAGCCTTAGGCTCCGGTCTGGTGACAACAGTCATCAAGCCTGACGCCCAGGTCTGGTGACAACAGTCATCAAGCCTGAAGCCCTGGTCTGGGGACAACAGTCATCAAGCCTGAAGCTCCGGTCTGGTGACAGCAGTCATCAAGCCTGAAGCTCCGGTCTGGTGACAATAGTCATCAAGCCTGAAGCTCCGGTCTGGTGACAATAGTCATCAAGCCTGAAGCTCCGGTCTGGTGACAATAGTCATCAAGCCTGAAGCTCCGGTCTGGTGACAGCAGTCATCAAGCCTGAAGCTCCGGTCTGGTGACAATAGTCATCAGGTCTGAAGCTCCGGTCTGGTGACAACAGTCATCAAGCCTAAAACTCCGGTCTGGTGACAACAGTCATCAAGCCTGAAGCCCTGGTCTGGTGACAACAGTCATCAAGCCTGAAGCTCTGGCCTGGTGACAACAGTCATCAAGCCTAAAGCTCCGGTCTTGTGACAACAGTCATCAAGCCTAAAGCTCCGGTCTGATGACAACAGACATCAAGCCTAAAGCTCCAGTCTGGTGACAACAGTCATCAAGCCTGAAGCCCTGGTCTGGTGACATAACTTACCTTGAAGATATAATAATTGAGAAGGCATGAAGTAGAAGATAGGAAAAGTTATGGTAATCCCATTGGGTACATGGCAAATTCTTCTTGTCTGAAGCTCCGGTCTGGTGACAACATTCATCAAGCCTGAAGCTCCAGTCTGGTGACAACAGACATCAAGCCTGAAGCTCCGTTCTGGTGACAACAGACATCAAGTCTGAAGCTCCTGTCTGGTGACAACAGACATCAAGCCTAAAGCTCCGGTCTGGTGACAACAGTCATCAAACCTGAAGCTCTGGTCTGGTGACATCAGTCATCAAGCCTAAAGCTCCGGTCTGGTGACAATAGTCATCAATCCTGAAGCTCCGGTCTGGTGACAACAGTCATCAAGCCTGAAGCTCAGGTCTGGTGACAACAGTCATCAAGCCTGAAGCTCTGGCCTGGTGACAACAGTCATCAAGCCTAAAGCTCCGGTCTGATGACAACAGACATCAAGCCTAAAGCTCCAGTCTGGTGACAACAGTCATCAAGCCTGAAGCTCAGGGCTGGTGACAACAGTCATCAAGCCTGAAGCTCAGGGCTGGTGACAACAGTCATCAAGCCTGAAGCTCCGGTCACGTGACAACAGTCATCAAGCCTGAAGCCCAGGTCTGGTGACAACAGTCATCAAGCCTGAAGCCCTGGTCTGGTGACAACAGTCATCAAGCCTGAAGCTCCAGTCTGGTGACAACAGTCATCAAGCCTGAAGCCCAGGTCTGGTGACAACAGTCATCAAGCCTGAAGCTCCGGTCACGTGACAACAGTCATCAAGCCTGAAGCCCAGGTCTGGTGACAACAGATGTTTTCATCTTGTATTCATTATTTAAAAATAATTGGGTTGAATAATCAGTATGATTTCTTAGCGAATACTTGTATTTTATTGGACATTCTATATACGGGATGACCATTTGACAGAGTATCGAGTGCTTGAGTGGCACAATTCTGTATCGTATCGTTTAAAGTAAGATCATGTGACGATTGTGTTACGTTTACAAAGATCAGGAGAATCTCCAGCGGATGGCTACAATTCCACAGCGTAATTGTTATTTATTATCGCGCTCCGCACTTAAACATTGCCAGACTATATAATTTGATTTTGACAAGACTATATAGAAAATGATTCGCACAGAATTAACTTTGTCGTTTATTGTGCAAATGTGACAATCTTGACACTGTTAATAACGGTTAGCTGCCATATGGACGGTGTTGGACCGTTAGGTACAACATCTATACCGCTAATTAATCTCGCGCCACTTCCATAGTATCGACCTTTTCACAGTATTGACTCGGTGAAGCCTACCACTGGAGCATACAGTCAGATTTCGGGAGCATATTATAGTCGAGATCAATAACTAATTAGGGAGTCGCAAGACAGCAAGGACTTTCTGGCAGTTCATCAGTATACTCAACCTGCAGCCATAATGTACACGAGTTGTGTTTTATGTTATATTTTCAGAATGCTTGAGGTCACTTGGTACAGATGAACGGTAACTAAATACACTGTGAATTTTCTCTCTAGAATAAATACACGTCAGCCATATTTCTGTTTTAACCCTGGATACAATTTCAGCAAAAAAATATCAAGTTAAAATCATTATAATTTATCCTTCCCATATCTTATATTTTATTCCACACAAAATACTGAAACAGGGAAAGTAAGACAATACCAGTATAACTCATATGTAAAACAATTAACGTCTCGTCTTACTCCAATAACTCACCCACACTCACGTTAGCCATACGGTAAGCTTTAAAAAGAACTTAAACATATGGATAACAATAGCATGTGATCAGAGGCCTTGAGTTTACTACGATACTTATGTATCAGGAGCCGTGTGTGGTAAGGTAGGCTTTAATTACAATAGACAGATGCTAGATACATAGAGGAGCCAGGCTGTACACCAGGTGTTAACAGATTGAATCGGAATCACTGCAAACTTTTGGTGTTACTTGTATTATTCTGAAAATTAATGTAACTGTTTGTTCAGAGGGGTACAAAGGGGTATTTTGTGTAAGAAATCAAATCCTTTTCTACAGGTAATTGATTATAGCTCTGATAGCTTCCTCGTTACTATCATTATCCTTATTAATGAAATGCATTAAAGCATAATCGCTGGCAGTTAGCCATAGTGTTTCAAACAGTACTTGCAGAAATTTGATAGCAGACAATCAATTGCGGTGAAGACTTTTAGGGATCGAGTATGGATAAGGGGAAGTAACTCTGACCAGACACCTCCAATATGACTAGCAGCTTGGTTTATTTACATAGAGTAAGGGCAGATGGTACCGCGGAAGGCCCTCTCATTATGTTCGTCTGCACGTGCAAGTGGTGATTGCATACAGCCATGCATTTGTTTGCAGAGAAAATCATCGATTAGCACTACGCCACAGATTAGTATCTATAATTGAAAGGCAAACAAGAATTAGAAACACAGAGACTTGGGTTCGCTATAAAAACAGGTAGCATATAAAGGTTTCACATGTTATTTTATAATAAAAGTTCAGCAGCATTGCAGCGCAAGTCACACAAAAACTTGTGAGTTGTACTATGAAATAAATGTTTTCTGAATAAAGTCAGTATACCAGGGATAGCCAGCTATAATATATAGTTACTTATATACATAATAATAATAATAGTTTTTTTTTTATATTTGATGTCAAAGTTTAGTTAACGAGTACGTTTGGTCAAGTAGATCTTATATACCAAGGATAGCCAGATATATTGCATATAATACTGTTGATCCTTCTTGCATGTTTTTCGTGCATTATATATCAATTTCAGATTTTATTACCCTAATACATTTGTACATCAAATGTAAACAAAACTAATATCATGTGAATAAATAGATGATCTGGTAAAATATCATTGTAAATTACACTGCAGTAATTATCATTGGTAAAATAACATCGTAAATTACACTGTAGTAATTATCATTGGTAAAATAACATCGTAAATTACACTGTAGTTATTATCATTGGTAAAATAACATCGTAAATTACACTAGTAATTATCATTGGTAAAATAACATCGTAAATTACACTGTAGTAATTATCATTGGTAAAATAACATCGTAAATTACACTGTAGTAATTATCATTGGTAAAATAACATCGTAATTACACTGTAGTAATTATAATTGGTAAAATAACATCGTAAATTACACTGTAGTAATTATCATTGGTAAAATAACATTGTAAATTACACTGTAGTTATTACCATATCAACAGAGAATTCTATTCCTTATTGACATGAAACGTGAATTGTCATTAACAAGACTATACTAAAATATTAACACTGAATTACAATCCTGTTAATTACTGAAATATCAACTAATAAAATCACTAATATATCAATGATTTCCAGTAAGATCAACTGTCTGTCAATAAATAGTACTACAATTACTCCTCAAGCATCTCGTCATCCACTGTCCCTCAAGTCCTAACAAATGATTTTTGTAAATAATATACGAGTGTTTGCAAAATGCAGAACTTACTATTATAACAACACTCTGAAAATATGAATGTCTTAGAAATAGGAGACTTATTTTTCATGGTGTTTTGGAAATTGCAAACATTTTTTATGTTGCTATGGAAATTGCAAAACATTTTTTATGTTGCTATAGAAACTGGAAACATTGTTTATGCTGCTATAGAAACTGGAAACATTGTTTATGTTGCTATAGAAACTGGAAACATTGTTTATAGTGTCTTGATAACTGGAAATGTTACGCTTTTAAAAGTTGTCTTGAGTGTGCAATTAAATTCCTTTACTGGTGTAGAGGATGAATTAGTTGTTAAGTATCTGAAGTTTATTTTCTGTCAAGTTGAAACAGCAAATTACTGTAGCAAAACAGATCCAAAAGCACTAGAATAACCTGTATATTTCTCTTAGGTATAAATAAATCTGTGTTATTTTGTAGAATGTATCTTGTGAAAAAGCACTGGAATAACCTGTATATATTTCTCTTAGACATAAATAAATCCATGTATTTTTTTTATTGATGTATCTTTTGAAAGTTCTTGTTACATGCTGTCAGGAGATCAAATGAGAAATAGAACCCCTTATGTCATTATACTGAGCCACTTCCTGGGCAATTGGAGGACGACTCACTGATAGCCGCACACACAGGGCCCCTGGAGAGTCCCTGCTCATCTGTGATCCGACACAAAACAGAATTAATCACGGGTGCTTTTGTTCTGGAGTTAATATCACAAAAAAAGGTCATACTGGTTTATTAGACAGCTTAACAGCACTGCCACTCTGCTGATAATGGCTGTGCCACTCTGCTGATAATGGCCGTGCCACTCTGCTGATAATGGCTGTGCCACTCTGCCTATCATTATTGATTTCAGAGTCTCTCATTGGTCACACTTACTTTTGAATCTTTAGATTATTGCTGCAGGAAAACAGGATTTGTAACACATGAAACACAATGATTACCCGGGTATATCATGTAGACAAATGTAGATACTACTTCAGCAGCAAATTACTGACAAATACAAAGAAATGAAAATAATAATATTATACTGTACCTATTATTAGGGCTGATGATAACACATGTACAGGAAGCACTAGTAGACAGTCATTATATAACATGGTGTACTGTAATCAAAATCTGGTACAAAGCACTGATTGTTTTCAGTGTTGTATTGACAACCTACATTCATTATTATTGACAGATGTTATGGATTGGCTATAGAGATGATTATTCATCATTTATCACAGTAATTAAACCAAGAAATCTATGCAAATAATTACATGACTCAATATATGAAATAAAGTCAGTTTTACAATTTTTCGGTTGTTAACACTGGCCATTAAAAAACAATTCACACAATATTATATAAGGTATATCACGTAAGATAACAATAAATCTATATTTCTATCACCTGTTATAGGGAATATTACTGCCTATAAACCACATCCCGTATATACCTGACCTTGGTTGACACAAGTCTGAGGCTGAGCAACACTTAAACAATGTGCACAAAAGAAACTAGTCCAACGTCACATTTTTTTTAATGTGACTATCAAATTTTGCAGCAATCAAACATCATTGCATGACCAATTTTATCCCTTAGGCCGCAGCAGTGTCCGCTGCCTTCCTAATTGATTCTCTGACAAAAACTTCCATGAATTATTAATAACTTCCGAATTAAAACTAGAACTTTGCGGATGTTGTTGAGAAAACTCTTATGGTAATTGGAAAATTAATTTGTCATATAGCCGAGGGCAGGCGGACTATTTCTGATGACGGACCCCTGCAATAAGGCACCGCTGCTCCTCGATTGATAATAAATAGCTAGAGTGACGCGGACCTTTTAGAACAATACTCACTGGGACAATATAGAAGTGCTCTAAAAGTACTTACACTATAGACACCGTAGTTGAGAAAGGTTGGACTAAACGTAACATCGGCTAAAGTGAGACAAAATTAGCTGTGTAAGTCTTGGTAAACGTAACATCGGCTAAATGGAGATAATGAGCTTGTAGATCTTCGTAAATTTAACATAGGCTAAAGTGAGACAATAAGCTTGTAGATCTTACACATTATTCTGTGATTTGTGTTTAAGTAAGCTTCAGCAACAATTCAGAATTACTGGGTTTTCATAAATATATGAATTATTGTGTATCAAAAACAATGCAATCCTGATGAGGTACTGCAGGCAAAAGTTTGTTTTAAAACGTGACGTCTGGTCAACATCTATCAAATCTTTAAGCTGTTTTAAGATATTTTTTATTTTATTGTTCTTGAATTCATCTCTTGTAAAAAAAATAATCTGAAAAAGTTTACAATTTCTATAGCATGTCTTTACTTGGGTGAAATGAATGTAAAAGCAGTTTGTGGACGTGAATAGAGGCGGTGAACAGGCGAGACAAACGACATTGGAGAGCGGAAGATGGATCGACTGCCGACTTTAACGCAAACAGTCACTTGATCCACCGACCATCGCATTAGATGTTACCCGCGATGCAGCAGCGCGGGAGCTAACAGAGGAGCCAACATCTCCCAAACAGGCGGAATGGAAAGTGATTTGTACTGCCGGAGATCAATAACCTGATCTGTACAGCTAGACAATAAGGCTATTAGCTTGGTCTTAATAAGTCATAATTAATTGTGTGGGGGCAACACCTATCAAATCACTCACAGATGAGAGGAGTTAAAACCGTATGATTAAAACATGGTATTGGATACATGTATGATATCTGCTGAACCTTACCAGCGACAAGGTACCTTGATATTAGTAACAAAATAAAACGCTGTGTTTTAACCTCTGAAAACTCATATACAGACCAGAAAACCTCTTTACAGAGCAGCTTCATATCATAACCTCAGAAAATAATGTTTCCTTTATTTTATGCAGATAAATGTTTTAGATACCACAACAAAATGTTATCTATTGTTGTGCCTAATGACGAATATCCTGATACTAATATCATTCCGGTCTAACAGCCTGCTACCGTTAATCTAATGCAAGGACAAGCTGTCTCCTACAACCAAACAAACCGCTTCTGATCTCCTGACAGGAAGTCACCAGACATTTTTAATAAGAAGTGTGTCTGTTTTTATTACGAGTACCCCATCTGGTGGCTGAGATTAATAATAACACTGGGCAATGCTATCTTCAATCAGAGGAGAAAGGTGTTAAAAACTCTACCTTAATTATATGGACTTCAAAATATGATATTTACCACCATTATTGGGAATTAAATGGCATGCACTAATGATGCTATCGTAACACTTTGAATATTGCAGGCGTTAATTCCTGTGGGTGTATGACAAAAGCGTTTATAGCGGAATAATCACTGAAGCATGACAGTATTCAGAATGAACAATAGCAGCTCAACCATATCCTACTACAAAGCAGTACAAGATATATAAACCACAGATCAAAGTTGTTTAAAATATGAAAAAAAAAGATTGCAAGATTTACCATAATTTAGCTACCTTAATTTACGGGTATAGTGCACACTCGGGTATAGTGCGCAGGTACGTTTTTGGTGTCAGATTTGAAAGAAATAAAAAAAATAAAAAACAATCCTAAAAATAAACGGTATCAAACAGGCAAAGTAGCATTAAAGGTAGCTTGGTGTTTATAACGCCGATTAATTAACGATGGGAGTCAACAAGCCCTTCGTACCGCTTGGTGGACGAATCCTGCAGAAACCAAACGAAGAAAGTGTAGCTCCGATGCCAGAGAATCGACGATCAACTTCAAGTTTCAAGTATAGGCTCCATTCCATGTAAGTTCATTTTATTTTTACCAAATCGCTAAGCCTGTTAGTGTGTATGTTTTTCCCCGGCTCACTTTCATGTTGACGTGATCGATAAACTCGTGAATTATTTCAATATTATGAAGCATCATAACAAGAGATCCCAGAGGGATCTTGGCGCCCACCTTTGTACCATCTTCATTAGTTCTTTGTCAGTTCAATCTTTTCTCTTCTTTCCTCTAATCTGTTTGATCAAGTCATGTTAACAGTAAATGCATCTTGAGGTAACTTTTGATCTAAACTTAATACTGACGTGTATGAAAGCCAACCTTCAAAGTGAGTTTGTCATGTCACATATTTACTAATACAGTACTTAATGTGAAAGAAATAGAATCGATCATTGCAATATGAGAAAGACCTGTTTAGTTCTTCTTTTAATCAATTTTGTTTTTATGATCAGTCTCAAAATATAACAGGCACAATGAGGGATCAAGGGGAACCTACACATAAAATTTGAGAAAGATCCCTCCCCGCTCAGCTCAGATGATGGTGAGCTAAAAATAGTGTATTCTGCTTTTTTTCCCCCTTCAAGTAGATTTGAAGGGGATGTGTTGAATGTCCACGCTTCTAGAGTAAACATAATTTTTATAATCCCTTTACAGTCAAATCAGTCTGTAGTTCTAACAGTGCAGTATGGCTTCATGTCCCGTGTTGAGTGAAAACAACACGGTCCCTCGATCGTGACTGCAAATAATTTCAATTAAATTTCTTAGAGCTATTGTTAATCGGTAATCACTGAAAGAGTGTTAGCTAATTACTGCATTGTAATTTGTATTAACTGTGGTGTTGAGAAGTGTCAATAATTTTCGCTGAAGCATGGCGATCCTACCTAGCCTATTGTCCAGGATCAGACGGTATGCCCTCCAGTCAACTTACCTGTAAAAATGTTACGTGACCAGCTAGTGTTTGTCGCCAAATCAACAGTAATGACTGCAGATTACCAATTTTAATCATTTAAGAGAAGGTGAAAATTGTGTCGCCAAAGAATTTCATTCTTTGTTGTTATTTAAACTTCAATCTTATCATTAATGACTCAAAATAAAACTATTTGAAGGGAGGTAATCCAATATGGCGGACCAGAAACTCGAAAATGATAACCCAAGAATGACTTGTTCCTGTGTATAGTGTGCACCCCCTTTTTGACATGACAATATTTACCTAAAAAAGTGTGCACTATACGCGCAAGTTTACAAGGCTAGTACCTACAGTATCCAGTAAAGTACACAAAAACAGCCGAAGCTACAGAAACCAATGATAGAGACAGAAACCAACCTTAACCACAGAAACCAGTCTTAGCTACAGTAACCAGTAAAGTCCACAAACCAGCGGAAGCTCCAGAAACCAATGATAGAGACAGAAACCAACCTTAACCCCAGAAACCAGTCTTAGCTACAGTAACCAGTAAAGTCCACAAACCAGCGGAAGCTCCAGAAACCAATGATAGAGACAGAAACCAACCTCAACCACAGAAACCAGACTTAGCTACAGTAACCAGTAAAGTTCACAAACCAGCCGAAGCTACAGAAAACAATGATAGAGACAGAAACCAACCTCAACCACAGAAACCAGACTTAGCTACAGTAACCAGTAAAGTTCACAAACCAGCAGAAGCTACAGAAACCAATGATAGAGACAGAAACCAACCTCAACCACAGAAACCAGTCTTAGCTACAGTAACCAGTAAAATACCCAAACCAGCCTAAGCTACAGAAACCAATGATAGAGACAGAAACCAACCTTAACCACAGAAACCAGTCTTAACTACAGTAACCAGTAAAGTTCACAAACCAGCCGATGCTACAGAAACCAATGATAGAGACAGAAACCAACCTTAACCACAGAAACCAGTCTTAGCTACAGTAACCAGTAAAGCACACAAACCAGACGAAGCTACAGAAACCAATGTTAGTAATATATATATATAATAATTATGGTCACAATCATACCACATACATGGATGCTAAATTATGTACTTTGAAATAGTACTACAGATTGTTGAACACAGCAGTAATTTTATACAATACATAGGGAACTGTACAAATGGTTGTATATTATCATTATTAAATACACCAATATATATGATAATCTGTGGTAGTTCTATAACCATCAATTATAGCCATATCTAGGTTGGCTGTTGTACAAGGAAACTATCACTAGATTAGATATTTACTTAATTAACCCATGCATCTCCAGTGATTATGGGTCGGATCAATATTCACGGCATGTAGCCTCCGAAAAGTGATGATATGTGTTTCAGCCATGCGGTAGAAATGGCAGACGCTGGAATTGGAGCAATTTCAGGGACTTTCTCGTCAGTGTAGATCAAGCAACAATGATTGGCCTGGGCCGCTCGCCCATATCTTCATTGATCGTTAGGTAGAGTTACCTCTATCCCACCAAGGTACCGTTACTTAAATAATACCTCACATAAACCACTACATAAAACATTTATGAAGTACCATAGGGGCTCGTATCTTCTAAGAAAATAATACGCTATGCAAAGTGTGTATGATTTTTGGGATAAAAAAAATGTATATGAATAAATGATTTGATAAGGCAGAATGATAGCCGAGCAAGAAAATGTCATCATATGCTGAGCGAGACTAGGAAAAGTTGAGCTTTTGAAACAAAGACATTCCTATGTTTAGTTTAGTACTTATTGCAGCATGTAGAGCTAGAAAGTCATAAACTGTTCCCCTTCATAGAGACTTAGCAGCATATCACGGTCTTCAAATACAACTTTCACTACCCTCTATGGAGATAAATGTCATACTAGAACTACTAGAGGACGGACGGATAGAATGTTGTGTTAGTATCCCATAGCAGACCGATCAAGAAAATAGTATAAATGAACTGAAGGTATATACTACTGAGCATTAATCTTGATAAAGTTGGTTACAAGAATGAAATAAAATTGAGTCACACAAAAATTGACGAAAAAATAACCAAATCATGAAAACTGTTCAAACTCTTCCTTTAAACTGTTGAATTGATCATTTCTTCTTACGATGCCACCTGAACACCATGCAAATGTTAAGGTAGGGGATTTGTGTAAAAACGAACAGGTATTGATGTGTGTAAAAACGAACAGGTAAAGGTGGTTTGTAAAAACGAATAGGTATAGGATGTGTGTAAAAACGACCAGGTAAAGGATGTGTGTAAAAACGAACAGGTAAAGGATGTGTGTAAAAACAAACAGGTAAGGATGTGTGTAAAAAACGAACAGGTAAAGGTGGTTTGTAAAAACCAACAGGTAAAGGATGTGTATAAAAACGAACAGGTAAAGGATGTGTGTAAAAACGAACAGGTAAAGGTGGTTTGTAAAAACGAATAGGTAAAGGATGTGTGTAAAAACGAACAGGTAAAGGATGTGTGTAAAAACAAACAGGTAAAGGTGGTTTGTAAAAACCAACAGGTAAAGGATGTGTATAAAAACGAACAGGTAAAGGATGTGTGTAAAACGAACAGGTATAGGTGGTTTGTAAAATCGAATAGGTAAAGGATCTGTGTAAAACGAACCGGTAAAGGATCTGTGTAAAACGAACAGGTAAAGGATCTGTGTAAAACGAACAGGTAAAGGATGTGTGTAAAAACAAACAGGTAAAGGATGTGACTAAAAACCAACAGGTAAAGGATGTGTGTAAAAACGAACAGGTAAAGGATGTGACTAAAAACCAACAGGTAAGGGATGTGTGTAAAAACGAACAGGCAAAGGATCTGTGTAAAACGAACAGGTAAAGGGTCTGTGTAAAACGAACAGGTAAAGGATCTGTGTAAAACTAACAGGTAAAAGATGTCTGTAAAAACGAACAGGCAAGGATGTGTGTAAAAACGAACAGGTACAGGATCTGTGTAAAACGAACAGGAAAAGGATGTGTGTAAAAACGAACCGGTAAGGATGTGGGTAAAAACCAACAGGTAAAGGATGTGTATAAAAACGAACAGGTATGGATGTGTGTAAAACGAACAGGTAAGGATGTGTGTAAAATGAACAGGGAAAGGATTTGTGTAAAAACGAACAGGTAAGGATGCGTGTAAAAACGAACAGGTCAGGATGTGTATAAAAACGAACAGGTCAGGATGTGTATAAAAACGAACAGGTAAATGATGTGTGTAAAAACAAACAGGTTAAGGATGTGACTAAAAACCAACAGGTAAGGGATGTGTGTAAAAACGAACAGGTCAGGATGTGTATAAAAACGAACAGGTCAGGATGTGTATAAAAACGAACAGGTAAGGATGTGTGTAAAAACGAACAGGTAAGGATGTGTGTAAAATGAACAGGTAAGGATGTGTGTAAAAACGAACAGGTAAAGGATCTGTGTAAAACGAACAGGTAAAGGATGTGTGTAAAACGAACAGGTAAAGGATGTGTGTAAAAACGAACAGGTAAAGGGGGTTTGTAAAAACGATCAGTTAAAGGTGTTTTGTAAAAACCAACAGGTAAAGGATGTGTATAAAAACGAACAGGTAAAGGATGTGTGTAAAAACGAACCGGTAAGGATGTGGGTAAAAACCAACAGTTAAAGGATGTGTGTAAAACGAACAGGTAAGGCTGTGTGTAAAAACGAACGGGTAAGGATGGGTGTAAAATGAACAGGTAAGGATGTGTGTAAAAACGACCAGGTAAAGGATGTGTGTAAAAACGAACAGGTAAGGATGTGTGTACAACGAACAGGTAAGGATGTGTGTAAAAACGAACAGGTACACATGTGGGTTTGTAAAAACAGATTTAAGATGACAGCTGTTCAATTTAGACAGGGTATAAAGGGAAATAACTCTACAGTCAGCAGGACACCTTTATTCTCATACAGATATGTTGATACTCTCCCATACAGAAGAAATATTTGATGAAAAAGTAATAACCATCATTATTACAAAATAAAATATATTTTCATAATGGTGAATTGGTGTACATTTATAGAACAATAAAAATCTGTTTAATGTTTAATATTTCAAAACTTCATTCCATTAAAATGTCAATCACTCCGAAAATAAACAACAATCAAGAATATTAAGATAAATTGGACATCAATTATCATCTAAATGGCTTGTTGTATAAGGTAATTTTCTTTATAGACTTGGCTTTAGATGGCCATATATAACACCTCCGGTTTCACTAACCCTTCGTCTGGTACACATTTCCTGGTTACTTGGTTACGTTAATGTCAACAGAGACGACATTTAGGTGAGACTGATCGCCCGCTTTTCTCTCAACCTCTACTTACACGACCCAGACAATCTCCAAGGTCATCAGTGTCAATCATTGCTTCTGACTCACAAGAACAACAGACACATTCTAATTGTCTGTATGGACAATAGGATAACAATAAACCATGATTTCTAGGGTTGCGGCCCTTTCCTTTCTCTTACTACCTTTAACTATAAATGCTATCATCTGATAATTTTGCGATATATTTTTCCCTGTACACAAGTCTCTCCGGTACCGCATTGGTGTATGTATTACCTCGAGTTCTGTGATCCAGACACATTAGCACACAAAGATTCCGTAGATGGCACAGGGAACACTGTACTAGATATTTATTACTGGGTCGTACACTGTTCATCCAGAATCTTCATAACTTTAATGGTTCCCTATAGAACCGGCACAGTTCATCGTAAACGCAGCATCGTCACACTTATTGGATTATCTGTTGTCTTTTTCATGGCATTACTCTTCACCCTTTGTCTTGACCTAAACTGTTGTAGCACACTATCATGTGAAGGAGATTTTCACCTGTAACCAAAGCTAACACAAATGCAACCAGTACACTGTGTTTGTCCTCGACTCTAACCAATAACCTCCAATGTCGACGTGTGACATCATAATGTGTGCACATCAACAGTCAAAAACCGTCCAGTATGCCCTGTACACAGAGCTAATAGGTAACATTAGAATGTTAGTACAGTATAAGTTTTGCTGCAGGACAGATGAGCCTCCCCTTGTTAAGGAAGTAAAATGTACTTACCATGGTGGAATGCTCTAGTACGGAGATGCCTTCTTCTTGGACGGCCAGCCACACCTCGTCCTCAGGGGTAGGGGACGTCTTCGCCTGTTAACACAGATGATACAGGTTGTTTACCGAAGGCAGATATTACTAATTACAAAATGAAACAAGAGGCCCATGGGCCTTAACAGTCACCTGATATATTTATACAGAGAGTTGATCTTGTTTTTAACACGAACAGAAATATTATTCAGTGACAAAAAAACCAAACACCACCTTATTCAATATCTGGCATACAGATTTAAGACTAAAAAGTATTTGAAACTAGCACCTCTGATTCTAAACAAGGAAAATGAAGAAATTTTAGCACACTGACTCCTTTGGGCCCCACCCTACAGCCCTTGGGGGTAGGTATCAAACTGTCAACTCAGGGTTATAATTCCAATCAAGTTATTAACATGTAATACGCAAAGTATAATTTGCCATTATAAACCATAATAAATTTGTTTTGAAATTTCAGTCAATTCAACCCTTTTTGGCCCCTCCCATCAGCCCCGCGGGGTTAGTCAGGGCTCATATGTGCATACCATCAAACTGCTACCCAATACTGATAATGCTAACCCAAATTGAATTATTTCCAATGAAAATTAAACAAATGTTGGTCCAAAATGTGATTTCCCTATATAAACTATAGTAAAGTTTACCCCCTCCCCAGGGGTACACATGAGACCCCAGGGTCATGAAATTCACAATTTTCGTAGAGCACCTTAAGACCCTTCCATCTATGAAGAGTGTTTGATTCTACCATATCTGGGTCTTGAGAAGAAGATTTTTGAAATTCCAGTCAATTCAACCCTATTTGGCCCCTCCCATCAGCCCCGGGAGGTCAGTCAGGGCTCATATGTGCATACCATCAAACTGCTACCCAATACTGATAATGCTAACCCAAATTGAATTACTTCCAATGAAAATTAAACAAATGTTGGTCCAAAATGTGATTTCCCTATATAAACTATAGTAAAGTTTACCCCCTCCCCAGGGGTACACATGAGACCCCAGGGTCATGAAATTCACAATTTTGGTAGAGCACCTTAAGACCCTTCCATCTATGAAGATTGTTTGATTCTACCATATCTGGGCCTTGAAAAGAAGATTGTTCAAATTTCAGTCAATTCAACCCTTTTTGGCCCCGCCCATCAGCCCCTGGGGGGTCAGTCAGGGCTCATATGTGCATATCATCAAACTGCTATCTAATACTGATAATGCTAACCCAAATTGAATTACTTCCAATGAAAATTAAACAAATGTTGGTCCAAAATGTAATTTCCCGATATAAACTACAGTAAAGTTTACCCCCTCCCCAGGGGTACATTTGAGACCCCAGGGTCATAAAATTCACAATTTTGGTAGAGCACCTTAAGACCCTTCCATCTATGAAGAGTGTTTGATTCTACCATATCTGGGTCTTGAGAAGAAGATTTTTGAAATTCCAGTCAATTCAACCCTATTTGGCCCCTCCCATCACCCCCGGGGGGTCAGTCAGAGCTCATATGTGCATATCATCAAACTGCTATCTAATACTGATAATGCTAACCCAAATTGAATTACCTCAAATGGCAATTAAACAAATGTTGGTCCAAAATATGATTTCCCTATATAAACTATAGTAAAGTTTACCCCTTCCCCAGGGGGAAACGTGAGACCCCAGGGTCAAGAAATTCACAATTTTGGTAATGCACCTTAAGACCCTTCCATCTATGAAGAGTATTTGATTCTAACATATCTGGGTCTTGAGAAGAAGATTTTTGAAATTTAGTCAATTTGACCCTTTTTGGCTCCGCCCCTCAGGCCCCTGGGTGCCGGGGACCAAACCAGCAACTATTTTTGTTCACCTTTGGCAATGGAAGCTTTCTGCAAAATTTCATTGAAATTGGTTCAGGGGTTTTGGAGAAGAAGTCGAAAATGAAAATTGTTTATGGACGGACGACGACGGACAAAAGTCGATCGCAATAGGTCACTTGAGAGTTTGTCTCAGGTAACCTTAAAACTCCCTTGGCATTATAGTGAACAATGACATATAAGCATATATAGTGTACTTTTAAATGTTGGACATTTTTACTTTTATTTAAGCATTTAACTTTTAAGTAATTATCAGTTACCAGTCCTTGCCAATTATTTGCCTTTGTTGTACTTACCTTTGTGAAGAAAAGTTTGGCACCACAGAAAGGCCATTTCCTGACCACAGCGAGGTAGACTCGGACACAGTCCTGGGGAGAACGGCCCCTCAGTGACACCCACCTCTCCAACAGCTTGGACACTGTTGACCTGAACATCAGGGTACAGAACAAGGTCATTATCAGTAGTGGCTATTAATGGGTCAAGGTCATTACAAATAGTAGTTAGGGATGAGTCAAGGTTATTACAAGCAATTAGGGGTTGTTCATTGTCATTACCAGTAGAAGCTTAGGATGGCTAAAGATCATCACTTGTAGTAGTTTAGTATGGATCATTGTCATTACCAGTGGAAGTTAGGGATGGCTCAAGGTCATCACTTGTAGTAGTTTAGGATGGATCAATGTCATTACCAGTGGAAGTTAGGGATGGCTCAAGGTCATCACTTGTAGTAGTTTAGGATGGATCATTGTCATTACCAGTGGAAGTTAGGGATGGCTCAAGGTCATCACTTGTAGTAGTTTAGGATGGATCAATGTCATTACCAGTGGAAGTTAGGGATGGCTCAAGGTCATCACTTGTAGTAGTTTAGGATGGATCAATGTCATTACCAGTGGAAGTTAGGGATGGCTAAAGGTCATCACTTGTAGTAGTTTAGGATGGATCATTGTCATTACCAGTGGAAGTTAGGGATGGCTCAAGGTCATCACTTGTAGTAGTTTAGGATGGATCAATGTCATTACCAGTGGAAGTTAGGGATGGCTCAAGGTCATCACTTGTAGTAGTTTAGGATGGATCAATGTCATTACCAGTGGAAGTTAGGGATGGCTCAAGGTCATCACTTGTAGTAGTTTAGGATGGATCAATGTCATTACCAGTGGAAGTTAGGGATGGCTCAAGGTCATCACTTGTAGTAGTTTAGGATGGATCAATGTCATTACCAGTGGAAGTTAGGGATGGCTCAAGGTCATCACTTGTAGTAGTTTAGGATGGATCAATGTCATTACCAGTGGAAGTTAGGGATGGCTCAAGGTCATCACTTGTAGTAGTTTAGGATGGATCAATGTCATTACCAGTGGAAGTTAGGGATGGCTCAAGGTCATCACTTGTAGTAGTTTAGGATGGATCAATGTCATTACCAGTGGAAGTTAGGGATGGCTCAAGGTCATCACTTGTAGTAGTTTAGGATGGATCAATGTCATTACCAGTGGAAGTTAGGGATGGCTCAAGGTCATCACTTGTAGTAGTTTAGGATGGATCAATGTCATTACCAGTGGAAGTTAGGGATGGCTCAAGGTCATCACTTGTAGTAGTTTAGGATGGATCAATGTCATTACCAGTGGAAGTTACAGATGGCTCAAGGTCATCACTTGTAGTAATTTAGGATGGATCAATGTCATTACCAGTGGAAGTTAGGGATGGCTCAAGGTCATCACTTGTAGCAGTTTAGGATGGATCAATGTCATTACCAGTGAAAGTTAGGGATGGCTAAAGATCATCACTTGTAGTAGTTTAGGATGGATCATTGTCATTACCAGTGGAAGTTAGGGATGGCTCAAGGTCATCACTTGTAGTAGATTAGGGTGGATCAATGTCATTACCAGTGGAAGTTAGGGGTGGCTCAAGATCATCACTTGTAGTAGTTTAGGATGGATCAATGTCATGACCAGTGGAAGTTAGGGATGGCTAAAGGTCATCACTTGTAATAGTTTAGAATGGATCAATGTCTTTACCAGTGGAAGTTAGGGATGGCTCAAGGTCATCACTTGTAGTAGTTTAGGATGGATCATTGTCATTACCAGTGGAAGTTAGGGATGGCTCAAGATCATCACTTGTAGTATTTTAGGATGGATCAATGTCATGACCAGTGGAAGTTAGGGATGGCTCAAGGTCATCACTTGTAGAAGATTAGGATGGATCAATGTCATTACCAGTGGAAGTTAGGGATCGCTCAAGGTCATCACTTGTAGTTTAAGATGGATCAATGTCTTTACCAGCAGAAGTTAGGGATGGCTAAAGGTCATCACTTGTAGTGGTTTAGGATGGATCAATGTATTTACCAGTGGAAGTTAGGGATGACTAAAGGTCATCACTTGTAGTAGTTTAGGATGGATCAATGTCATTACCAGTGGAAGTTACGGATGGCTCAAGGTCATCACTTGTAGTAATTTAGGATGGATCAATGTCATTACCAGCGGAAGTTAGGGATGGCTCAAGGTCATCACTTGTAGTAGTTTAGGATGGATCAATGTCATTACCAGTGGAAGTTAGGGATGGCTCAAGGTCATCACTTGTAGTAGTTTAGGATGGATCAATGTCATTACCAGTGGAAGTTAGGGATGGCTCAAGGTCATCACTTGTAGTAGTTTAGGATGGATCAATGTCATTACCAGTGGAAGTTAGGGATGGCTCAAGGTCATCACTTGTAGTAGTTTAGGATGGATCAATGTCATTACCAGTGGAAGTTAGGGATGGCTCAAGGTCATCACTTGTAGTAGTTTAGGATGGATCAATGTCATTACCAGTGGAAGTTAGGGATGGCTCAAGGTCATCACTTGTAGTAGTTTAGGATGGATCAATGTCATTACCAGTGGAAGTTAGGGATGGCTCAAGGTCATCACTTGTAGTAGTTTAGGATGGATCAATGTCATTACCAGTGGAAGTTAGGGATGGCTCAAGGTCATCACTTGTAGTAGTTTAGGATGGATCAATGTCATTACCAGTGGAAGTTAGGGATGGCTCAAGGTCATCACTTGTAGTAGTTTAGGATGGATCAATGTCATTACCAGTGGAAGTTAGGGATGGCTCAAGGTCATCACTTGTAGTAGTTTAGGATGGATCAATGTCATTACCAGTGGAAGTTAGGGATGGCTCAAGGTCATCACTTGTAGTAGTTTAGGATGGATCAATGTCATTACCAGTAGGAGTTAGGGATGGCTCAAGGTCATCACTTGTAGTAGTTTAGGATGGATCATTGTCATTACCAGCAGTAGTTATGAGTTGGGTCAAGATTATTACCATCAATAGTTGAGGAGAGGTCAAGGTCATGACAAGTAGTAGTTAAGGAATGGTCAATGTCATTACCAATAGAAAATAGAGATGGGTCAAGGTCATTACCAGTGGTAGTTAGGAAGAGGTCAAGGCCATTACCAAAAGTAAGGAGAAGTTTAGATTGGTCAACATTGAATAAGCACTGTGAGACAAAGTATTGTTAAAGAATGGTAGACTTGTATCTAACAGTGATATAAACATGTTACATATATATTGCTGTTCCAGTGATAACTCACTTCGAAAACTTTACTTTGATATAATTGACAAGTAGAAAGGAAGCTCCCATCTGTATGTATTATTGACATGATCTCCTAGGTAGACATCTGTATGTATTATTGACCTTATCTCCTAGGCAGACATCTGTATGTATTATTGACATGATCTCCTAGGCAGACATCTGTGTGTATTATTGACCTTATCTCCTAGGCAGACATCTGTATGTATTATTGACCTGATCAACTAGGCAGACATCTGTATGTGTTATTGACCTTATCTCCTAGGCAGACATCTTTATGTATTATTGACCTTATCTCCTAGGCAGACATCTGTATGTAGTATTGACCTGATCTCCTAGGCAGACATCTGTATGTGTTATTGCCCTTATCTCCTAGGCAGACATCTGTATGTTTTATTGACCTGATCAACTAGGCAGACATCTGTATGTGTTATTGGCCTTATCTCCTAGGCAGACATCTTTATGTATTATTGACCTTATCTCCTAGGCAGACATCTGTCTGTATTATTGACCTTAACTCCTAGGCAGACATCTGTATGTATTATTGACCTAATCTCCTAGGCAGACATCTGTATGTGTTATGGACCTTATCTCCTAGGCAGACATCTGTATGTATTATTGACCTAATCTCCTAGGCAGACATCTGTATGTGTTATTGACCTTATCTCCTAGGCAGACATCTGTATGTATTATTGACCTTATCTCCTAGGCAGGTACACGGCTTACCTTTGTTCATCCTCAGTTGCATGGCTATACTTTCTGGGATAGAATCGGTCAAGGACAGTGGTCAGCTGTTGGGCAAGATTGGGTTGGTAGGGAGGGGCAGCCCCGCCCACCTGACTAGACTCATTCGACAGCTTCACGTCTCCAAACTCGATCTGCAAAATATCAAAATACAGATATTCAACATATATTCTGATGTAATAGATGGTTTGATGGGAACTCTAAGAAAACGAGGTAACCAGGAACACTGATAGTGAAGATTTTTATTCCTGTGTATGAGACATCTTTTCTCTGTTAATTAAGTATTCAGCTGTTACTTACATAAGTAAAAATCACTTTATTTGTTGACTGGGTGGTCTCTTAAGTACACATCTGTGTTCCTAATTATAACATTTTATCAGTACAGACGATCCTGTTGTAGCTTTGGCTTCAGCCCTACTACAAACTGCTGACAAAACAACACAACTACCAACACCTACCAACTAATGACAGAACAACTACCAACTACTGACAAACCATCACAACTACCAACACCTACCAACTGATGACAGAACAACTACCGATGACAGTACAACTACCAACTACTGACAATCAGTACAACTACCAACTACTGACAATCAGTACAACTACTGACAAACAGTACAACTACCAACTACTGACAAACAGTATAACTTCCAACTACTGACAATCAGTACAACTACCAACTACTGACAAACAGTACAACTCCCAACTACTGACAAACAGTACAACTACCAACTACTGACAAACAGTACAACTACCAACCACTGACAAACAGTACAACTACCAACTACTGACAATCAGTACAACTACCAACTACTGGCAAACAGTACAACTACCAACTACTGACAAACAGTCCAACTACCAACTACTGACAATCAGTACAACTACCAACTACTGACAATCAGTACAACTACTGACAAACAGTACAACTACCAACTACTGACAAACAGTATAACTACCAACTACTGACAAACAGTACAACCACCAACTACTGATGACAGTACAACTACCAATTGATGACAGTACAACTGCCAACTACTGACAAACAGTACAACTACCAACTGATGACAGTACAACCACCAACTACTGACAAACAGTACAACTACCAACTACTGACAAATCATCACAACTACCAACATCTACCAACTGATGACAGAACAACTACCAACTACTGGGAAACAGTACAACTACCAACTGATGACAGTACAACCACCAACTACTGATGACAGTACAACTACCAACTACTGATGACATTACAACTACCAACTACTGACAAACAGTACAACTACCAACTGATGACAGTATAATTACCGACTACTGACAAACAGTACAACTACCAACTACTGACAAACAGCATAACTACCAACTACTGACAAACAGTACGACCACCAACTGATAACAGTACAACTACCAACTGATGACAGTACAACTACCAACTACTGACAAACAGTACAACTACCAACTGATGACAGTACAACCACCAACTACTGACAAACAGTATAACTACCAACTACTGACAAACAGTATAACCACCAACTACTGACAAACAGTATAACTACCAACTACTGACAAACAGTACAACTACGAACTACTGGCAAACAGTACAACTACCAACTACTGACAAACAGTATAACTACCAACTGATGACAGTACAACCACCAACTACTGACAAACAGTATAACTACCAACTACTGACAAACAGTATAACCACCAACTACTGACAAACAGTATAACTACCAACTACTGACAAACAGTACAACTACGAACTACTGGCAAACAGTACAACTACCAACTACTGACAAACAGTATAACTACCAACTGATGACAGTACAACCACCAACTACTGACAAACAGTATAACTACCAACTACTGACAAACAGTATAACTACCAACTACTGGCAAACAGTATAACTACCAACTACTGACAAACAGTATAACTACCAACTACTGGCAAACTGTACAACTACCAACTACTGACAAACAGTACAACTACCAACTACTGGCAAACAGTACAACTATCAACTACTGACAAACAGTATAACCACCAACTACTGACAAACAGTATAACTACCAACTACTGGCAAACAGTACAACTACCAACTACTGACAAACAGTATAACCACCAACTACTGACAAACAGTATTAACCACAAAACAAAAAACAAAAACAAACAGACACTCATAATTAGCTAAAAAACAAATGTTTTGATAATAAGAAATAGGACCATCAAAAGTTAATAAAGTTGTGATGTTATGATCTTATAAAAGAAAGTGTCCGGGTTTAAATTGCTGTCCTTGCATAATCAGGTTAATTTGTAAAACAGAATGTAGTTTACAGACAGAGCTTCATTAAACAATGACCACTTATGGCTACCGTAATTGTGGATGATGTTATATCATCTTCCAATTCAAATTCTGTTTCAACTGTTCATTATATAAGCAAGGCTTTAGATGCGTGTGGTTTTATGGTTATGAATGTCTTTTGTCTGTATAACGACACATCTTTTAGATCAAGGTAGTATTAATCAGGAGATCCAAATTCACAAATTGGAAATTTTGACAGCATATGTTGTACCAATGTGAAAAGCTACTTAGCACATTATTACAGGTGAAATGAAATCTTCACACATTATAAATGGGCTACCTAGCATATTACTACAGGAGAAACGAAATCTTCAGACATTATAAATGGGCTAATAAAATTTTCAGACATGCAATATATAGCTTGTAAAAAAAAAACCAAAACTAAAACGAAGTCTGAAACATATTTTAAAAATGTGCATATTATATTAATAATTATTATAACCTTGAAGAAGATCGGAAACAAATCCTTTTCTCTTTATTAAATGGAGAAGTTTGCATTAGAGCTAGGAAGGACTGAGTGACACATATCTAATGTAAAATGTATCACTGCTAACATACAACAGCATACTGTAGCATCTACTGAAGGTGCTGCTTTCTTAGTAAATCTTTAGTACTGAAGTGCTGCTTTCTTAGTAAATCTTTAGTACTGAAGTGCTGCTTTCTAAGTAAATCTTTAGTACTGAAGTGCTGCTTTCTTAGTAAATCTTTAGTACTGAAGTGCTGCTTTCTAAGTAAATCTTTAGTACTGAAGTGCTGCTTTCTTAGTAAATCTTTAGTACTGAAGTGCTGCTTTCTAAGTAAATCTTTAGTACTGAAGTGCTGCTTTCTTAGTAAATCTTTAGTACTGAAGTGCTGCTTTCTAAGTAAATCTTTAGTACTGAAGTGCTGCTTTCTTAGTAAATCTTTAGTACTGAAGTGCTGCTTTCTAAGTAAATCTTTAGTACTGAAGTGCTGCTTTCTTAGTAAATCTTTAGTACTGAAGTGCTGCTTTCTAAGTAAATCTTTAGTACTGAAGTGCTGCTTTCTTAGTAAATCTTTAGTACTGAAGTGCTGCTTTCTAAGTAAATCTTTAGTACTGAAGTGCTGCTTTCTTAGTAAATCTTTAGTACTGACGTGCTGCTTTCTTAGTAAATCTTTAGTACTGACGTGCTGCTTTCTTAGTAAATCTTAAGTACTGAAGTGCAGTTTTCTTAGTAAATCTTTAGTACTGAAGTGCTGCTTTCTTAGTAAATCTTTAGTACGGAAGTGCTGCTTTCTAAGTGAATATTTAGTACTGAAGTGCAGTTTTCTTAGAAAATCTTTAGTACTGAAGTGCTGCTTTCTAAGTAAATCTTTAGTACGTATACTGAAGTGCTGCTTTCTAAGTAAATATTTAGTACTGAAGTGCAGCTTTCTTAGTAAATTTTTAGTACTGAAGTGCTGCTTTCTCAGTAAATCTTTAGTACTGAAGTGCTGCTTTCTTAGTAAATCTTTAGTACTGAAGTTAAGATTTTTTTTTTATTTAATCTATATTACTGAAGTTGAGTTTTTTTTTTTTTATTAAATCTATATTACTGAAGTTAAGCTTTTTTTGATAAATCTTTATTAATGAAGTGAACCTTTTTCATTAAATCTTTATTACCGAAGTTAAGGGCCAGCTGTCACACCTAGCCAATTTGGGTCGCCTGAGCTATACCGGAGCACAAATTTGGCGATTTTCGCGGATCGGTTCTAGTATGGAAGTGCAACGGTATCACATCGCTTAGAACGGTTGTACATCGTCAGGCCATCGTCAGAGCATTGGCGAAAAATTAAACAACAGAAAAACATCGGCAGCTCATCGGTAACGTACTAAGGTGTCAGAAAGTAGTATTCGGTAGCACATCGGCTCTTACATCGGTAAAACAATGGTATCACAACGGGAACGCTGGTACTGCATCAGTATTGCCCGGTCAATTTAACTTTTTCAAGTGCTTACTCGCCGGAGCTCTGGCGATTTTCTCGCTGTTGTTAAGTTTAGTCCTGGTGAGGTACATTGGGAGTGTGTAACAGGCTCTTAAAGCTTTTTTTGGTAAATTTTTATTATTGTCATATACTGAAATTAAGCTTTACTTGGTAAGTGGTTATTACTGAAGTTAAGCTTTACTTGGTAAGTCGTTATTACTGAAGTTAAGCTTTTCTTGGTAAATAGTTATTACTGAAGTTAAGCTTTTCTTGGTATTAGTCGTCATTACTGAAGTTAAGCTTTTCTTGGTAAGTCGTTATTACTGAAGTTAAGCTTTCTTGGTAAATCGTAATCACTGTAAAACGTGTTGAGCTGATTGTATAGAGCATGTGTCTACATGGCTACTAAGACTTGGCTATTTACGGCCACGCTATGGAGCTCAGACAGCTCAGACAGCTCAGAGCAATGAATTAACATGCATGGACAGGTGAGCACAGTGCCTGTATTACAGCCGAACAGTGGTGTGGCTTTATCTAACCACAGCACAATACTACATAACTACACCCTGATAGTCGAGGCCCACATGAACATGTTCAGTAAGGATGGACCCGACAGATTTACGGGAGAGTTTCCAAGTGTGAGATAGCCACACATCTATTATCTGTCCCATAAAAGTTTTTTTTCCTGCATTTGTGCAATATTCAGTTGCAAAATAGCCTGCAGTAAAACATTATACAATACAAGTTATAATAGAATTTGTAATAAAATCTTAAACGTCATTACAAGTTATAAAACCAATAAAAAACTTATAAATAAGTAAAAGTTATGAAGTCTTATTTACTGCTTATTTCTTCTCTGTGTTCAGATTTTTTTTTAAGTGAATTGGGAAAATTTTGATGTGTTGTAAAGCTATTTTCGGCAGCAAAATTTGCAAAAACACAGAAAGTTTGCAACCATGATGCCTTATTATGTACCAAATGAATAGAATGGTAAACTAAGGTACAACAACTGAGTTGAGGGAAACTGGTTACTGAATAATCAACCTGTAAACAAAACAACAAGTGGTAGTAAGGTGTGTCATCATTTAATCTGTGAAATAAACAGAATTTTAAGTTTGACTCGCAACGTGATCTCTGACCCAGCGACAAAGGGACTGTCGGGTGAATCGTCACTATGAACAAACTTCAAACATTTTGTATGTGAAATCCTTTTTTTTTTGTCCTTCTATTGCCAACCACTGAAATTCAAGATGGTAAAAAGCAAAACAAACATAGCCGTTACTTTTCTGGATTTAAACGAAATGCCATTTTAGTTTTTTAATTTTCATAAAATCAATAAAAAAAATGGAATTTTATACTTGATTTGGGGAAAAATTAAAATGAATTGCATTTGGAATGGGGTCCGTTACTGACCCCATTTATATAGGCAGGGAAACAGTAAATACGTGTAAGTTAAATGTTTGTGCAATACATTATGTAGTCTGCTCCCTTCTGATATCTGCCCAAGCAACTTTCTGTGTGTCGGAGTTAGGCACTGTATCATGTAGCTAGGCATCAGGAGTTAGGCAATGGAGAGTTGGGCGGCTAGCAATCACCAATCAATGTATCAGAAGATGGTATCCTTTTATCAACATGGCAGCATCAACAGCAGTAATTGAAATTCAAAAGCCTGTTTCATCTCCATGAAAATCCATATTTCAACGATGGAGAACCCTTCTAAAGTACTAGCATATAAAGGCTGGGGAAGTCTCGAGATAACACATATTCCATGTACAATTAATTAAAATTCAAAAGAATAAGAGAGTGAAATGTAAGAAACACATTTACACTTACAGCCCTTCAGACCACTTGGGGCCTTGAAAACGTGAGGAGAGCCAAAGGCTTCTATGTAAAATTAATTACAATTCAACAGAATTAGTTGGTTAAGACAAGCTGGAGGAATACATTGTATTATCAGTGTCAGTCCCCGGGCAGAGACACGGGCAGAGACACGGACTACGATCAGGTTATTACTGAACACTATAATTAACAGAATAATGAATGGCACCAAAACATTTAAATTATGTGCAGTTTTGACTTTTACATCTATATCCCGCAGAGATGAAGAAGGGCATCAGATGTTAATGATTATTAGAAAAAATATTCTCAAATAGAAGGTTATCAAAAAACTTTGGAATCGTGCCCGATCTGATAAGGTGCAATTTGATGAGTTTCATTTAAATCTTTTGGGAAATAATGGTTTGATTACAATCTAGAATCAAAATAAATCTAGAGCATTGATGTAGAGGTTATATAAGAATGTGAATACAACACAAGGTTACAAGGGTCAAGGTCATCATTCCAGTGAACTTACAATAATGTATGCTGACATATTGGTCAGTGCAGTGCATTTTGCATTAATTCTTTGTCCATAATGTGGTATTTTGGCATAAAAAGTATAACCTAAAAAAATTGTGTTCATCTTATTTATACTCATATTTTGTTTTAATTAACACATTAGTGACATGACCCAAACCTCAAACATTCTGACTTTACAAGTCCCAGAGCCCTTTAGTTTTGAACCACACCTGGTTTTCAAGGTATGTGCTAATAAAGTTATATAAAAGAAGTCTTTGTAGAGTGAGAATAGTGCTCACCAGATATCCCTGGCAACAGTCTCAGATGTACAGCCAGTTTTGGCATGTTTTACTTTTACTGGTCTATGCTTGGTTGCATGGTTAGATAAGCTTTCAATATTACATGTCATGTAAACACATATCAGATGTTTTTTGCCGACTTTTCCTGCTCTGCCGCGCCAGTTATACTCAGACATATGGCCCCCGACTCAAACTCCTTATCTTTTAGTTTTACCACAAATCATGTGTCACAGCTTGTGAAACATAATTTTACACGCAACAAAAAAAAGAAGATTTTTTTTTAATAAAAACAAGTTTCATTTGTGTTGTGCAGCTATCTACAAGCTAACATGACAATCACTAGGCCGGATTGTATTAAGTAGACAGTTAGGACTATTGGATATTTTTAAATGCCAAATAAGGACAAATCAATTTGATGTTATGAAAGATGTTTGTGATTGTAGCGGGGTCTGATTTGTCACTGGAGTGATGGTACAATTACATTGTAGTCAAGCCCGGTTCATTGTCTCTCGACAGAATGCAGCGTATGAATAATACACATAGGACAGGCAATGCAGCCTTCCTCTTTGAAAGATATTAAAAATATTGGATTGGTGATGTGGCAAAAAAGCAAATAAACATCTGAAGAATACAAGAGCCAACGTCTGCTCTAACACGGACCAACAATACATTGTATCATACTGCTGGGTACACAGATCCTGCTGGTTTGTTCAAGATGTTGATTACAAAACACACACTTTCAACTTTTATCTTATCAATCTTCAATGAATACTAAAAGATATTTCATAATTTTTAAATTAAATGAAAAAAAATATGGACATGAGTAAAATTTCTTGTTATGAAATTCATGATATTTTTGGGTGAATTATAATGAAGTTTATAAATTATAACTTAATGTAGACTATACGAAAATAAAACATTCAGCCTTAAATATAATGTGAAAGATGACATACAGCCTTAAGCATATTTTTAAGGTAACATACAGCCTTAAGTACATTAGTAAGGTAGCATACAGCATTAAGTACATTAGTAAGGTAGCATACAGCCTTAAGTATATTTTTTAAGGTAACACACAGCCTTAAGTACATTAGTAAGATAACACAGCCTTAAATACATTAGTAAGGTAACATACAGCCTTAAGTATAACCTGTAAGATAACATACAGCCGTAAGCCACCTTAACTTAAAGGATAATATATAATGTAGTAGACTATGTGTAAGGTAGTATGAAGACTCAATTATAAAGTGTTAAGTAAAATAGTATATCTTGGATGGAAACATTGTACACTTCTGAACTAGGGATTCAGTGAGTTACTCATTACACCCCTGAAGACACATTTGAACTCTTCCAAATCAAAGGTTGGAATAGTTCATTATAAAATTTCAGGGGTGAATGAGTTAAGTATAAGGGTGACAGATCTACAAACTGGAGGTGTACAGGACCACACTATTTTTTCGTTATGTACAGAAATGTCCATGTATAGAAATGTCTATGTACAGAAATGTCCATGTACAGAAATGTCCATGTCCATGTACAGAAATGTCCATGTAAGGAAATGTCTATGTACAGAAATGTCTATGTACAGAAATGACTATGTACAGGAATGTCTATGTGAAGAAGTTTCAATGGAGTTGAAAGCAAACATGACATGTTGATATATACTTGACCCCATGCTCAATCTAAACGTCTATACCTGTTTGTGTTTGGTTTTTGATTATACTTGACCACATGCTCAATCTAAACGTCTNCTATGTACAGAAATGTCTATGTACAGAAATGTCTATGTACAGAAATGTCCATGTACAGAAATGTCTATGTACAGAAATGTCTATGTACAGAAATGTCTATGTGAAGAAGTTTCAATGGAGTTGAAAGCAAACATGAAATGTTGATATATACTTGACCACATGCTCAATCTAAACGTCTATACGTGATACGTGATATCAAGCCTTTACTGTACATATGTAAACAACTTGACTGAATTTGCATTCCAAGACTTATTGATTCTACTCACACAATATCTCACACAGTTCATCAGACGTGGTGGAAACAGAATGCCCCTCTGCCCCCCTAGGAGCCACATTTTCCATTCGTACAAAATATAGTCCCCTTGGCCAAAGGATACTTCATACCAAACTTAATTGGCTAAATTCCCTTCACCTGTACTGATGAAGTAGGATTTTAAAAGAATTACCACTATAGGACTACTTTGCCCCCAGGGTGACTCTTTCTTTCATTTATACAACATCGAGTCTGCTTTACCCAGAAATGCTCCACAACAAATTTGGTCCAAATCCATCCAGCCATTCTTGAAAATTAGTCTTTTAAATGAAAAACCGACAGGCAGATACTGAACGATGGATGTTTCCATTGCATAAACTCACTTTCCAATTCAACAGATGAGCTGATTGAAAATAGACTATAGTTGTACTTTGAAAAGGTATAATAAAAACAAATATCTTACTATAATTCTTATAATATAATTTAGTATTCTATCCTAATCTAAATTTAATGGAAATATAAAAACTCCCTGCAAGAGAGAAAATTAAAGGCATGCAAACAAATAATAGCTTTCATTGTAGATTCCTCCATATTAAGGGTATATACTACCTTATATTACATATTTGACTGTAATATTTGTGTGACAAATAATTTAGATTTACCAGAGTTTTAACAATTCATACATTCTTGTGTACCTTTCCAATTTGTTATCAATTCATTAACCATTGTGACAATAAGCAAACGTAAAAGGTATTTGTAACTTCTTTCTTTCGAACGCTTTTGAAACTCTTTTGAAATATACAGGAATAATNCGGATAGCAATAGGTCACTTGAGCTAACGCTCAGGTGACCTAAAAAGCAAAAGACAGGAGAATACTCTGAAACCCATTCAATATGCTTATTTAATATCTAACTATAGATCAATACACCGGCCTCCTATCTTGTTTAAGAAATGAGTTTACTGTCCTCAATCACTTCCTTTTATTACCTGCTAATAACTTCCGATGCCTATCCAATGCCTGAACCCTTTTATTGTCTGCTAATAACTTCCGATGCCTATCCAATGTCTGAACCCTTTTATTGCCTGCTAATAACTTCCGATGCCTATCCAATGTCTGAACCCTTTTATTGTCTGCTAATAACTTCCGATGCCTGTCCAATGTCTGAACCCTTTTATTGCCTGCTAATAACTTCCGATGCCTATCCAATGCCTGAACCCTTTTATTGACTGCTAATAACTTCTGATGCCTATCCAATGCCTGAACCCTTTTATTGCCTGCTAATAACTTCCGATGCCTATCCAATGCCTGAACCCTTTTATTGCCTGCTAATAACTTCCGATGCCTATCCAATGCCTGAACCCTTTTATTGCCTGCTAATAACTTCCGATGCCTATCCAATGCCTGAACCCTTTTTTTGCAGTCCCTGCCTTATAACTTTATCATCATAACAGAAAATACCCTACGGTTATAACGAGGGATTAATGGTTTTGTACCTGACAGGTAGTGATAACCTAATTGCAATTAAGTTATAATACAGGTAAGCTGAACACAATCACAATTACGTAACACACAGGTAGTGGAGAAGCCATCGTGTTTGTAGCCAGCGGTGGCACCCAGACACTGCGATATTGACATTCCCATAAAACAAGTGGTGCCGATCCCAGCTATATCAATTATTAATACGGCATATAGGCTGCAGCGAATTCTTCATTGGAGGAGAGGCCCACTATAACATTCTGGTCACTTAATAATCTCAAGCCCAACATGCAGGCCTTGGTTCTGTTACTACCAATATCTATCAAAACAAATTAAAAAAACAAACAAATTGAGTTCCAAGAATATTAATCTGCTTTTAAATGATTAGCGAACAGAATGGAAATCCTTTTCTAAAGCTTCTTTAAAACTCATATTACAAAACATAAAAACAACCAACAGAAAATGAATGTTTCAATTTCACCGGTCCGTTCTAAAACAGGAAAACATACATGTGTCACATAAAAACATCTATGTATAACAAACCCTGGCAAAGATTGTAGCAGAACTGCTCCGATCATCATCGGTCAACTAATTCCTTCTGAAACTAAACGCCACTTTATAAATTATGAAGTATCTAAACCCTCAGCCAGCATCTCCTAACAAATCAATTCCATTTAAAATACAGTCGTGCCAAATTTTGTCTTGTCAGGAGCAATTTATGACTTATTGAAATCCATTCTAGTCAATTATCTCCATTTTCAAAACTCATCAGGAATTACCGTGTAAAAGGCAGCCCCCTGATGGTGTATATCTAGGGCAGACGGTTTTCACTGCTAAGTCAGTGCCACCAACACTGCAAAATAAAACCTTACACTGCTACTAAACAGTGATAATAGTAATATTAAATATTACAAAGAAATGGCAAATCTGTTTAACAGATACAAGTCATGTTTAGCCGCCATGTCAGAACAAAATCAATTTCCCTTTGAAAGCAGAACAGTGGTAACTGAGTGTTCAGTAAAGTTAGATGATGTTTATCACCATCAAATATAAACATCATTCCACAATATAACCTGAACCATGTCGCTGACAGAAGGCATACAATTGTGGACTAGAAGCATGTACCGATGTCAACATACACCCTTGTTGACACTGGTACCCTTGTTGACATGCATACCTTCACTGAAACACTCGTTGAAAAAAACCATATACACCCATGATGACACAGACACTTGCTGACATCCTTTGTTGACAATGATAACTGTTGACATTAGCTTGTTGAGAGATAACCTTGTTGACACATACACCCATTATAACACAGAGACTTGCTGAAAACCTTTTGTTGACAATGATAACTGTTGACATTAGCTTGTTGACACAGATAACCTTGTTTACATACACCAATGATGACACAGACACTTGCTGACATCCTTTGTTTGCAATGATTGCTGTTGACATTAGCTTGTTGACACATACACCGATGATGACACAGACAGACACTTGTTGGCACCCATACTATTGTTTACTAATTCTGTGCATGTGTCAAAAAGAATCCCATACTGTGACTATGTTGACATACAAACTCTAATTATGTTGACAAACTTATTCTGGTTAGGTACCCTTCAATGTTGACACACATACTTTTGTTAATACATTGTAAATCCTAACCTAATCAAAATACCATGCATCTATCAAAAGAATAGATTCAATATTTTTCTATTGCTTCAATCAAATCTCAAACAAAATGCGTTTCTGATTATTAACCAAGTTGAGATTCCATATTTATCTGTGATCCTATAAAGAAACTATCGTTTATCACAGCCACTGATCAGCGTATCTGGTTGCCTCCCTTTAATTCTGATATTTCCCCAAATCTTAAATTAACTTTTTCAATACCAAATCAATGATTCTGTATCCCGCTGTGACAAGTTAGGACTGGTTTTATGATATAATGGGGATCGTGCAACCAAATCCTCTGTTGCGGTGTGTAGCATGCGTTAAGGTCTCTACTTCGCACATAACCTTTGTTGGAATACGTCTAATACAGCAGACATATTAAAACCAAAGCACTCTGCCTGTATACACAGGGCATCTCTCAATCATATATCATTACAAAACTTCTCTCGCCTCACATAACACAAAACCTACTCTTGTTACGTATTAGTTTGTTAGATCTTCGCTCCTGTTTAGTGTCACAAAACCCCCAAGGTGCCATCAGTTTTATCTTACTGATCGCAGAGAGCCCAAACACTGTCGGAGGAGGCTGTGGCGCCAGCTGATTGGTGAAACTGTTGGATTAGTTCCTTTCATGAAATTGCAACATTTAATCGATTTGTGAAAACTTCATTTCACTAGGGAAACCATTTTTGTGAAGATTTATTTGCTAATAACCTTCATTTTCAGTGTAATAACTTCCAGTATAATGATAGTTGTAGATTTATGTGAAAGTTACCATGGTAATCAAATGTATGATACGTTGGAAGGGAAATCTTGTACACATGACCTGACGTGTTCTCCGAGTGACACATAACAAACATGTTACCTCAAAAAGACACATGGTACACATAGGAAACAACCTCAAAAAGACACATGGAACACATAGGAAAAAAACTCAAAAAGACACATGGTACACATAGGAAAAAACCTCAAAAAGACACATGGAACACATAGGAAAAAAACTCAAAAAGACACACGGTACACATAGGAAAAAACCCCAAAAAGACACATGGTACACATAGGAAACAACCTCAAAAAGATACATGGAACACATAGGAAAAAAACTCAAAAAGACACATGGTACACATAGGAAACAACCTAAAAAAGACACATGGTACACATAGGAAACAACCTAAAAAAGACACATGGTACACATAGGAAACAACCTAAAAAAGACACATGGTACACATAGGAAACAACCTAAAAAAGACACATGGTACACATAGGAAACAACCTCAAAAAGACACATGGAACACATAGGAAAAAACCTCAAAAAGACACATGGCACAGATAGGAAAAAACCTCAAAAAGACACATGGCACAGATAGGAAAAAACCTCAAAAAGACACATGGTACACATAGTAAACAACCTCAAAAAGACACATGGTACACATAGGAAAAAAACTCAAAAAAACAAACTATTACATATTGTTATTGCTTCCTCATCAATTTCCAATAACCAGTCAGTATTATATTTTACTTGAGCCTATTAAGCCTATGTTTTATGACATACTGTAAGACAAATTCACATATACTTTTCAACTTTTTTTCCCATTTTTCATTAAAAGTTACATAGGTGCTATCGGTTTTACTGGTAGCAAATACGGTCAGATATTGATCTCAAAGGGGTGGGGTTTCTGTTTCCAAATAAGGAAATCATGCAAAAAAAAACAAAGAAGGAAGTTGACAAGTTTGAAGGGGAGAGGGGGTCGTGTGCTGAAGTGATGGAAGACCCCCTGGATTTAGCAGAATATAACACTATCCTGGTGGTGCAGACCACTGGAATATCCGACAAATATCCGGCTGACACCAGCCCATAATGACATCCACTTCTCTTCTGTTGCAAGATATTAAAACCGTGATATATGCCTGAAGGGTTAGCACCTTACAAACTTCTACAGATCCTTGCTCAGTTTGTTGCACCATTGACATTTACAATGTAGGTCATAAAAAATTAAGATAACATCAGCAATTAATTTAACTCTTATAAATAAAACAGATATGAACAGTCAATTAGATTTAGGAATTGTGGAAATGAACGTCAGAAAATCAGAAGAAGGATAGAACTGAGGAGGAGTTTTTACTTTCCTTTATTATTTCTTACCCATTTTGGCCTTTATTGTCCTACCACCGGCTGCATACAATGCACACTGTACGACAGCTATACAAAGGGTAGTAACTCCTACTCCCTTAAAATCATACAACTTCGTCATTCTACATTTCATGAATAATCAGATTTTTATCAAATCCTTTAAAAAAAACCTGTAATCTGACAAACTGATACTGCAGAACAGCATTAGTCATAGCAATATCACAGAAACAGAACTGGGTATTATGTGCATATAAACATTGTGTACAGGCAAGACATGCAGTGCTGCACATAAACACAGGTTTTAGAAAGGGAATCTGATAACAGATTTCTCTCTAGGCTCTGGTATTCCTGTATGAAGCAAACAGCTAGAAACCTGAAAGGCCAGGAATTCATGTGTTCTCGCCAACTTAGTTTACATTCATCAGAAAGCTGCACCACTTTGTACCTCGTGAACCACTTTAGAAGAACTACGTAACATGTGTGATGTCAAGGTTCGGTCATACATTAGATTTCAATTAAAACCTCGGAAACATCTCAAAAATGTCTTGAGTTCACTGGGTATAAAATAGACAGGTATATATACTGACCTAAGTATCCGTATCAAGTCTTCACAGCTACATCTGATACACTTGCAGCTACACATTTTTAAACTGACATATGCTGGTGAATTCAGGGAATTTCTTTGAGAATACTAGCAATTCCAAGTGGAATTTGTTTTTTACTACCCAAACAAACTCTATAAATACCATATTACAGGTGATCTGAGATGAGGTCACTTTACGTAAAGCAGTTTGCAACTTATTAAAATGTCAACTATTTCATACAATTATTGTTTTTATGGTAATATTTCAACTTTGCGTACAAACATCAATCCCATTGATTTATCAAGTGTGCATGCAGTCGTACACAGGATATTTGAAATGTGTACCCTTAAGAAAGATATAATGATAATCATACAAAAATATGCAAAAATTCCATTGCTATTCAAAGATGGATACTTTCTGTACCATGAGAGAAAGTGACATCTAGCTTTACCAAAAAAGAAAGTAACATTTACCATGAGAGAAAGTGACATCTACCTGTGCTATGAGAGAAAGTGACATCTACCTGTGATATGAGAGAAAGTGACATTTACCTGTGATATGACAGAAAGTGCCATCTACCTGTGCTATGAAAGAAAGAGACATATGCCTGTGCTATGACAGAAAGCACCATCTACCTGTGCTATGACAGAAAGTGCCATCTACCTGTGCCATGAGAGAAAGTGACATCTACCTGTGATATGAGAGAAAGAGACATCTACCTGTGCTATGACAATAAGTGCCATCTACCTGTGCTATGACAGAAAGTGCCATCTACCTGTGCTATGAGAGAAAGAGACATCTACCTGTGCTATGAGAGAAAGTGCCATCTACCTGTGCTATGACAGAAAGTGACACCTATAGCTACCTGTGCTATGACAGAAAGTGATACCTATAGCTATCTGTCCTATGAGAGAAAGTGACACCTATAGCTACCTGTCCTATGACAGAAAGTGACATCTACCTGTGCTATGAGAGAAAGTGACACCTACCTGTGCTATGACAGAAAGTGACATCTACCTATGATAAGATAGAATACATTCACACCTACCTGTGCCATAAGAGAAGCCAGCTCAAGGGCAAGGTCTTTGTTGAGAGGAAATCGGCCATTGATGATCTCATCGTTCACCTGATATGCTAGAAGCAACTTCTCTTTTTCTGTCTCTGCAGAACTGGACGACTTAAAATACAACCTGCAAAATGTCACAATGATGGATCAGACTTTATCCACAATGATGGATCAGGCTTTATCCACAATGATGGATCAGGCTTTATCCACAATGATGGATCAGGCTTTATCCACAATGATGGATCAGGCTTTATCCACAATGATGGATCAGGCTTTATCCACAATGATGGATCAGGCTTTATCCACAATGATGGATCAGGCTTTATCCACAATGATGGATCAGGCTTTATCCACAATGATGGATCAGGCTTTATCCACAATGATGGATCAGGCTTTATCCACAATGATGGATCAGGCTTTATCCACAATGATGGATCAGGCTTTATCCACAATGATGGATCAGGCTTTATCCACAATGATGGATCAGGCTTTATCCACAATGATGGATCAGGCTTTATCCACAATGATGGATCAGGCTTTATCCACAATGATGGATCAGGCTTTATCCACAATGATGGATCAGGCTTTATCCACAATGATGGATCAGGCTTTATCCACAATGATGGATCAGGCTTTATCCACAATGATGGATCAGGCTTTATCCACAATGATGGATCAGGCTTTATCCACAATGATGGATCAGGCTTTATCCACAATGATGGATCAGGCTTTATCCACAATGATGGATCAGGCTTTATCCACAATGATGGATCAGGCTTTATCCACAATGATGGATCAGGCTTTATCCACAATGATGGATCAGGCTTTATCCACAATGATGGATCAGGCTTTATCCACAATGATGGATCAGGCTTTATCCACAATGATGGATCAGGCTTTATCCACAATGATGGATCAGGCTTTATCCACAATGATGGATCAGGCTTTATCCACAATGATGGATCAGGCTTTATCCACAATGATGGATCAGGCTTTATCAACAATGATGGATCAGGCTTTATCCACAATGATGGATCAGACTTTATCCACAATGATGGATCAGGCTTTATCCACAATGATGGATCAGGCTTTATCCACAATGATGGATCAGGCTTTATCCACAATGATGGATCAGGCTTTATCCACAATGATGGATCAGGCTTTATCCACAATGATGGATCAGGCTTTATCCACAATGATGGATCAGGCTTTATCCACAATGATGGATCAGGCTTTATCCACAATGATGGATCAGGCTTTATCAACAATGATGAATCAGGCTTTATCCACAATGATGGATCAGGCTTTATCCACAATGATGGATCAGACTTTATCCACAATGATGGATCAGGCTTTATCCACAATGATGGATCAGGCTTTATCCACAATGATGGATCAGGCTTTATCCACAATGATGGATCAGGCTTTATCCACAATGATGGATCAGGCTTTATCCACAATGATGGATCAGGCTTTATCCACAATGATGGATCAGGCTTTATCCACAATGATGGATCAGGCTTTATCCACAATGATGGATCAGGCTTTATCCACAATGATGGATCAGGCTTTATCCACAATGATGGATCAGGCTTTATCCACAATGATGGATCAGGCTTTATCCACAATGATGGATCAGGCTTTATCCACAATGATGGACCAGGCTTTATCCACAATGATGGATCAGGCTTTATCCACAATGATGGATCAGACTTTATCAACAATGATGGATCAGACTTTATCAACAATGATGGATCGGGCTTTATCCTTGAATGCAAAATTCCTATCAAGTTTAACAGATATATGGTATATATGTCCTACCTATGTAAAAATACCATCATTCTTACTCACTTTATTAAAGGCCTTTTGTTTAAATATGTTAAATATCAACACATTTAGTCATATTAGTGGAGGTTACCTGTCCTGCTTATGTATGTCAAATACCCTCACAGGTCTTTACATACGTTTGTCAAATATTGTCATTAATATTTATTACTTTATGAAAGGCCTTTTGTCTCTAAATTAGCATGTTAAATACCATACCATTTAGTCTATTATACTGTAAAGTTAACAGACTTAATGCATAAACCCTGATGGATTCTGGCAGGTAAACTAAAACGAAAAATCCTGTCTGTAACTTGTACTAGTGATAGAGTTTAACTGAGTCATACAATGATATGAGAAAGTTATTATCGATACGAACAAGTATGGAAGAGACCCTCCCAACCAACATCAGGTGTATCTTTTACAACAAGCAAACTGAAATCTCGCTTTTCATCTCTTTAAGTTCAGATTTTGTCGGGCTGGAACTGTTGGTAATGCCAAAAGAAATAATGAAATAAACTTTTAACAGTATTGGAGTTTCCAGTCTAGAAACACACTGTTACTTGGCTGAACTAATGTTTGCCTGTGCCCTCCATTTTGTCTGATTTCATAATGTATCTCTGTAGACCTTGATCACATGAAGCAGTGGTTATAAGTGTACATAGAGGACATGTACCAGGATAACGTGTAGGGTTTGCCTAAACAGAACTGAAATCTGAAGCAAAAACCTGGCTTACAAAATGACACAACACTCGAGAGGAGAGTAGTTTAGCTGCGGTAACCCGATAAGTGCATCAACATGGGGGGAATATTAAGACGAATGTCCCTATTTGGAATTCAAACAGGTTTCCTTAGCGGATTGAAGCAGGTTATTTATTTTTTCACCCCTAAGTCTTTTCTAAGCATACAGCTATTTGACGGTATTATTGCCTAATAGTTGTCAAAACTCTAACGTGTAAGCAACATGACAATATAGCGATTTCCTAAGACAAAGAGAAAACAGGACCTTGAAGTATGTTGGTGTAATTCATTTCATGTCCAGAGAAATTTTGGGCATTATAAAGGTATTTTGGCTATGAATTGAGGGAATAGAATAAGAGAATTTGAAAGACAAAGAGAAAACAGGACCTCGAAATATGTTGAGGCTAATTGAGGTGCAAGGGACATAAATACATTGAGGATTACCTATACCAGGTGACTTACATCGGGATCTGCTCCATTGTCACATACCAGTACAACTGTATATATGCGGTAATCAACTTAAGGGCAGCTGCTCTAATAAGAACCCACTCTGGGGTTTTGAGAATTTAAATTCAATGCTTATCTTAAGTTCCAGCTTTTTTGCGCTCTTGATTTTAAAAGTACTGGATGTCGTCTAGTTGTTTTTGCTAATAAGACAATTTCTATCATCAAAACAAAAGCCAATTATTTTGACACAAAACTCATATTAACTTATTGTAATCAGTATGAAATGAATTTTCCTAAATCAATGCTAGCCTAACACTTGAGGATAATCCAGATATGTCCTTTCAAATACCTATTAGATTCAAAACTTTACTGAAAGGAATGAAAACTGTACCAAACAGTAGCATGCTCACCTAGTCGTGTGTGTATATGTTCACTGATGTATAAGTCTCTCAAGGGTATATCTACTTAATGCCTGGTCTCTGTGAGCTCTTAGCATGTAAAACGTAGCCACAGAGCCAAAAAATATTACTAATTCATATACGGCCATATATCATTGCTTATGAGAGCATTCGGCGTGTCATACGGGGAATCTGTTTATAGATGTAGACTCTATACTCAACTCCAAACATCGATCCGATACTTCTGAAATGCGCTATGTCAATCGACTTGCAGAAATTGCAAAACAGTAGTTGACAGAATGAAATTAAAGATAACAGATTGTCTCGTAAAGTCGGCGTTTGATGCATACGGAAGAATATGAGCAGTGTTTTGACGCAGACTATCTGACAAGGCAGTAACACAGTATGAAGTCGCTGTCCTGTGATGATGATTAAATCTGCCGCAATGACAGAACCGCTTTGTTATTGGCAGGCTTGCGGGGATTATCAGATTCCCTTTATATGTAACACAAAATATTTACACAAATATGCTGGCTATATTCAGATACTCTTGAGGCATATGTTTCAAAAACATAAGGATGCAGGTTTAAATGATGATGAATACGAACAGATTACGCAAATACAAAATTAAATTTACTGGTTCTCTGTCAGCTAGCATATTACATCAATAAAACAAGAAAAAGATAGTTTAGCACTTGATATTGATATTTCCCTGTAAGGAGAATGGTTTTGATATTTTTCTTACCAAATGATTTTGTGTTTAGATGATGTTTGTAATGAGGATGCACATAACACGCTACAATTTGACCTACAGTTGTACTCAGTGTCATATCAAGGTGACCTCTAGCTGACCTTTGGGTTTTAAATGAAACACTCATAGTGCAGAAAAAGGATTTTCTAATTAAGAGAGACCTCAGGGAGAACCCCAACAGGAAGATCATGAAATATTGCTGTAGTGGAGGTTCTTTTGCCTTCATTTCACTGTCCTCTTCCCGAACAAGCTCATGTGCCGTGGGGATCAAACAAACCGTCGTAGCAACATAATCTTTGAGGAGCTTGTTCTTTGCTAGATTTTCCGATCCATCTTAAATTGGAGCAGGCACAACAATGATCTAGGGAGATCATGCAGAAGTTTCATCAAGATCTTTTCAATGCTTTCCAAGAAATTCAATTTTTGCATGAAATATCCATACATTAAAATCTAAAATGGCCAACAGGCCACATGAAGCAACTTCATATACTCGCGTCATTTACAAACTGTTTGCGAACCAACCAAATTAAAAGCAAGCACAACTATAGGAACTAAGGGATCCTAACCAAGTTTCATCATTATCCCTTTAGTAGTTTCAACGAAATAGTGATAATAAACTTGAAATTCAAAATCCAAGATGGCTGCCTGGTGGCCATTTTGCTTCTCAGACTATCTCAAATGAGTATGCACAACTATAGACCAAAGTTTACGCATATCACGTTTCATCATTAATCCCTTAATTTCTGAGAAACGCAGTAACAATTTTTGTCAACAGACGGAGTGACTAGCTGACGGATGAAGTGATTTGGAAAGCTTTCCATCTGATAATGGCGGGCTATAAACCAGAGCCCTACTCAACAGTTAAATTCAGTTCAAGCTCATGCCTCAATATTAGTCGGAGCACCCAACTTATTTCAATTTAGACACAATTCCAAGTATTGCGAGGCATTCCATAATCACTTCCTGCTAATGATTTACCTACTTACCAGAATGTACACGCATATCTCAACATTAACCACTTAGAAAGAAGCTATGCTGTTACATATATACAAACATGATTTAAAGGCATTTTTTAATGTTTGAATTGTTTTGCTGCAAAACTGATATTTGTGGCAGGGTCATTTAGTTCAAAGAGATCTACTATGGTATATAACAATCTGCCTCCTCAACATATACCTGCAGAGAAAATATATCTACATGTAGAGTTGCTAACTCATGATGAAATATGACGGGAGATATGTCATAGACAAACTGTTTTAATGATTGAGGTCAGAGGTCAAAATATAGGTCACAGTGACCATTTTTTAGTATGCAACAACCTGACATTTCAAGACTGACCGACTTTGGGTATACAACACTAAGCCATCCCAAGCTACACTTGCATTGAAGGTGCCTCTGATGAAACAGTACTAGAAATATATACAGGAAAAACTTTTTGGATAGAATGATGGAGAAATTTTACAGAAGATTGAAAAGAAATATAAAAGATAAAGGATGCAATTTGGACAGGCGGGGCAGAATCAATATTCTTATATAGCCAGACATGTAAGTTACCCATCATAGAAAGCCATGGAAGATGAATCTTTCTCCAACCCTTCACAGGTGTCTCTCGTTTAAGTAGGGAAAGATTAGCTTGTCACCCCCTAGGGGGAGATAGCCTCGTGCCGATTAGCAAGTGTTCAATTGTGACGTCATTAAAATGCGTCACCGGTAATTGTGGCGTCATCAAAAGTGAATGACGATATTCATACCCCACATGTGTTTTTGTTGACACTACTGTCGATGGAGTTGTGACTGAAATAATAGGATGGGAGAAAAACAATCATCCCTTACCTTGAGGGTGTAACAGAGAAATCTATTAATCTTACATAAACATGACGTCACAATGCAAAGACAACAAGATGAAGTCTTGCAGCAGCAAGTTTGAAGTCATTGCAATCTAATTTGCTTAATTTCATTTTCTAATTCAAATAATTTATCTTCATTTATTGCTTTCTTATTTCATATTCATTATTTGAAGTATATACTTTAAGCATAAATCAACCTCTGATACAATCAGATCAGTATTATACAGAAGTTTGTATGTCCCAAATGGAACAACATTTTGACGACCAAACAGATGTTGATGCTCTATAAAGGGAAACAAAACTAAGATGAATCAAATAATAAAACAGAAAAAAAATAAAATCTTTAAAACTTTCAGATGATTTTTATGTAGTGTTATTCAATAGCTGTTTGAAACAGTCTTGAGATTAAAAACACAAGACCGTAGGGTTATTACTGGTAAACAGACTCCAAGTGGAGTCGTATAATAGGAGCCAGATTGCCCTGACTAACGCCTCCCCTCTTAGCCTCACTGGTTTTATCAATACCACCCTTGTCAGGCTATAAAAGTCACATGTTATATAACCCACACACCCCACACACGGCCTGACAATATCACTGTACAACTTCCATTTCTTACAATGTAACAAATGGGCAAAGGGAAGTAACTCTTGTTTAAAATCATGACATGCAGCCCACCAAACCTCACATTATACGACCAAATTGTTGTGACAATTTGTGTTATCAAGTGTTTACTGTTCCTTGTGTATAGAATTGGTCGATGGTATAAAGGTATATCTATCAGATATTTTACTTACCTGTTTTTGTAGAGAAGTCGAATGGTGCGCCCGTTGTCTTGTTTCCCTGAGAGAAATTCTTTATGGCTTTGTTCCCATTTTGATATAACATCACAGATCTGAAAAGAAAAACATGTCTTTATTTTAATGTCATAGTAACAAATTTTCACATTTGTCTAAATAAAATCCCTTTATTCCTTTTGTTTACATGTGTTGAGGTGCTTGTGTAAGGGAGATAACTCTTGAGTATAACTAAATTAGCCTGAATATTCCAGTTCTGTAATTAATCCTTACTGATGTGTACTCGGATAACATCTCCAAACTTGCCAATGCTCCCTATTTTGGAGGGAAACTCCCAATTACCTACATTGGTAACAGGAGATGGAAAAAGCAACAGGGTCAGACCAAGAATTTGACCTGTAGATGGATGCTCTAACCAATTAAGATACCTGGCAGTCACCCAGCCTAGCCCTGCTACACAAATCACACCCTTCTGTAAGTTTTAGGAAAACCAGACTTATATGATATGTAAATATGTAATGTTTATGTGCATTTATATACAAGTTTAGTATTATTGAACAAATATGGTCAAGGTTATATTACTGACCTTGATTGAGGATTGGAGACAGTGCTCTATGTCAGAGCTGCAAGGGTCGTCTGTACACAGGCTGAAACCTGATTGGCTCACATCCCGTACACTGATGACCTTACTGAGGGTCAGCAGAAACTCCTGGACAGTAGTTGACCCATCAAAACTGACCACCTGCATAAAATGAAAAGCAAAAATGAAGCTTAAATGTTTGAAATTTTGTTTTATATCAGCCAAATCTGAGGAGTTAAATTTGGTTTTCAACTTTCTGATAGCCAGGTGAGCTAAAATGTCTAGATTAACAATTTCTGGATAAATGAACACAAGACTCCTGCCAGTCAGGAGACATACATTGTTAAGCTAGTCCTTATCTTTTATTACTAACAATTAACAAAAATAGTGGCTTATCCCACATGTGATGGTTGTTAAATGTCAAGACAAAAAATATGGAAAATTTAACCAACAATTTGGCCAAAGTTGTCCAACTTCTACAAAGCTTTGAGACTTATTATTTCCTATGTATGTGAGGCTCCATCCCCAGTAAAACTCTTCTGGATCCAGAACAGAACTTTTCAGGTGAACAAGTGAGGAATTCCATTCCAAAGCATTGGTGTGCAGACAGCAAATTGTTTGGCTTAACAGAGCTCAGAGTATCAAGGTTTGATGACGAGTGTACAACTCTATCATGACAGCATGCGCAGTGTACATCATACACATACAATAAAACTTGGGTCCTTACACATTATCAGTACGGTGTGAGGTCAGTACCGTGTTGTATCAACCTAAAGCTCACCTGGTACGTGTTGTGGAGGAAGTGTACAGGAATACTGATTGGCTGAGAGTGATGGAAGGGGTGTCGGAGCAAGATAGACATCACTTCCATACGGGAGGGACGCACCTCCCGGATACCTTTCACAACAGTCCGCTCCAATGCTCGCTGACAGAATATTGCATATTTCCCGATTTCTGACCTGTTCAAATAAGTAAAGTAAAGTAAAATGACACAGTGATGAAGTTCCCAAACATAATATCCCAGCAAATTAAATATTTATATTAATCTTTCTGTTGTTATGTCACCATCTAAAAGAGGTCAGAATAGATACTTATAACAATGGAACTGGTAGACAAGGGATTTCAGCTGGTTTCATATGTAACATGAATGACTGAATAATGAATTTAGTCTGGGGTAGGGTGATAGGGGAGGGAGTAGTCTGAATATAAAAACCTTGTCTGTGTTGGGTGACAGGGAAGGAAGTTAACTGGATTTTCTAACCTTGTGTCTGTGTGGGGTGACAGGGGTGGGAGTAGAATGGATGTGCCAATCTTTGTGTCTGTGTTGGGCGACAGGGGAGGAAGTTAACTGGATTTACTAACCTTGTGTCTGTGTTGAGTTACAGCGTTGGGAGTGGAATGGATGTACCAATCTTGTCTCTGTGTTGGGTGACAGGGGAGGAAGTTAACTGGATTTACTAACCTTGTGTCTGTGTTGAGTTACAGCGTTGGGAGTGGAATGGATTTACCAATCTTGTCTCTGTGTTGGGTGACAGGGGGGGAAGTTAACTGGATTTACTCACCTTGTGTCTGTGTTGATTGACAGGGGTGGGAGTGGAATGGATGTAACAACCTTGTGTCTGTGTTGGGTGACAGGGGAGGAAGTTAACTGGATTTACTAAACTTGTATCTGTGTTGAGTGACAGGGGAGGAAGTTAACTGGATTTACTCACCTTGTGTCTGTGTTGATTGACAGGGGTGGGAGTGGAATGGATGTACCAACCTTGTGTCTGTGTTGGGTGACAGGGGTGGAAGTTAACTGGATTTACTCACCTTGTGTCTGTGTTGATTGACAGGGGTGGGAGTGGAATGGATGTATCGACCTTGTGTCTGTGTTGGGTGACAGGGGAGGAAGTTAATGGATTTACTCACCTTGTGTCTGTGTTGGGTGACAGGGGTGGAAGTTAATTGGATTTACTCACCTTGTGTCTGTGTTGGGTGACAAGGGTGGAAGTTAACTGGATTTACTCACCTTGTGTCTGTGTTGATTGACAGGGGTGGGAATGGAATGGATTAACCAATCTTGTGTCTGTGTTAGGTGATGGGGGAGGAAGTTTACTGGATTTACTAACCTTGTGTCTGTGTTGAGTGACAGGGGGTGGGAGTGGAATGTATTTACCAATCTTGTGTCTGTGTTGGGTGACAGGGGTGGAAGTTTACTGGATTTACTAACCTTTTGTCTGTGTTGGGTGACAGTGGAGGAAGTTTATTGGATTTACCAATCTTGTGTCTGTGTTGGGCGACAGGGGAGGAAGTTTACTGGATTTACTAACCTTGTGTCTGTGTTGGGTGAGAGGGGAGGGAGTAGACTGGATGTACTCACCTTAATTGTGTCTGTGTTGAGTGACAGGGGTGGAAGTTTACTGGATTTACTCACCTTGTGTCTGTGTTGAGTGACAGGGGAGGAAGTTTACTGGATTTACTAACCTTGTGTCTGTGTTGAGTGACAGGGGTGGAAGTTTACTGGATTTACTCACCTTGTGTCTGTGTTGAGTGACAGGGGAGGAAGTTTACTGGATTTACTAACCTTGTGTCTGTGTTGAGTGACAGGGGTGGAAGTTTACTGGATTTACTCACCTTGTGTCTGTGTTGAGTGACAGGGGAGGAAGTTTACTGGATTTACTAACCTTGTGTCTGTGTTGAGTGACAGGGGTGGAAGTTTACTGGATTTACTAACCTTGTGTCTGTGTTGAGTGACAGGGGTGGAAGTTTACTGGATTTACTCACCTTGTGTCTGTGTTGAGTGACAGGGGAGGAAGTTTACTGGATTTACTAACCTTGTGTCTGTGTTGAGTGACAGGGGTGGAAGTTTACTGGATTTACTAACCTTGTGTCTGTGTTGAGTGACAGGGGTGGAAGTTTACTGGATTTACTAACCTTGTGTCTGTGTTGAGTGACAGGGGTGGAAGTTTACTGGATTTACTAACCTTGTGTCTGTGTTGAGTGACAGGGGTGGAAGTTTACTGGATTTACTAACCTTGTGTCTGTGTTGAGTGACAGGGGTGGAAGTTTACTGGATTTACTAACCTTGTGTCTGTGTTGAGTGACAGGGGTGGAAGTTTACTGGATTTACTAACCTTGTGTCTGTGTTGAGTGACAGGGGTGGAAGTTTACTGGATTTACTAACCTTGTGTCTGTGTTGAGTGACAGGGGAGGAAGTTTACTGGATTTACTAACCTTGTGTCTGTGTTGAGTGACAGGGGAGGAAGTTTACTGGATTTACTAACCTTGTGTCTGTGTTGAGTGACAGGGGAGGAAGTTTACTGGATTTACTAACCTTGTGTCTGTGTTGAGTGACAGGGGAGGAAGTTTACTGGATTTACTAACCTTGTGTCTGTGTTGAGTGACAGGGGAGGAAGTTTACTGGATTTACTAACCTTGTGTCTGTGTTGAGTGACAGGGGAGGAAGTTTACTGGATTTACTAACCTTGTGTCTGTGTTGAGTGACAGGGGTGGAAGTTTACTGGATTTACTAACCTTGTGTCTGTGTTGAGTGACAGGGGAGGAAGTTTACTGGATTTACTAACCTTGTGTCTGTGTTGAGTGACAGGGGTGGAAGTTTACTGGATTTACTAACCTTGTGTCTGTGTCGGGTGACAGGGGAGGAAGTTAACTGGATTTACTAACCTTGTGTCTGTGTTGAGTGACAGGGGTGGAAGTTTACTGGATTTACTCACCTTGTGTCTGTGTTGGGTGACAGGGGAGGAAGTTTACTGGATTTACTAACCTTGTGTCTGTGTTGGGTGACAGGGGAGGAAGTTTACTGGATTTACTAACCTTGTGTCTGTGTTGATTGACAGGGGAGGAAGTTTACTGGATTTACTCACCTTGTGTCTGTGTTAGGTGACAGGGGAGGGAGTAGACTGGATGTACTCACCCTGTGTCTGTGTTAGGTGACAGGGGAGGGAGTAGACTGGATGTACTCACCTTGTGTCTGTGTTTGGTGACAGCGGAGGGAGTAGACTGGATGTACTCACCTTGTGTCTGTGTTGGGTGACAGGGGAGGGAGTAGACTGGATGAACTCACCTTGTGTCTGTGTTGCGTTGAAGATGGACCTTGAGATGCCACATGATGCTCTGTTTGGGGAGGAAGAGTGAGACACACATAGCTAGGAGCTGCCAGGCCTGCAGGAACACGTGATGGGCAGGGTTGAGTTTGGAGTCTGACAGGTCCACCACTGAGTTGGTGGGTGAGGTAGGTGTTGCGTGGCACAGGTACCAGGAATGCTTGCCACACAGGAGTAAATTCTGAAACAAGCAAATAAAGGACAAATTTAAGATAATACAAGTTGTCCACCAAAACAATTGGTAATGGCTTAAATCAATGAAAACAATGGTGACCTTGTTTCTGTTATCACTCCAGGACCATTTTCACACGTTGGCTTAATTGTCTAAAAGATTTTACCAAATAGATGTTGAATAAGTTTCCTCCCTGACTAAGATTGTTATGCTCTGTGAGGGGATTGTAAACTATCGAACATGCATTAAAAGATCATCCCAGGAATGTCCTAAAAAGTGGTCTCTTCACACAGGTGGTTAACTAAATACACGTTTAGTTCTCAATGCGATATAATGGGAAACATTGACAGTTGTCTGAAAACAGGTGGTCTCTTAAGGGAGGTGGAGTCTGGATGTTTAAATAAGTGTGTTTGTATGATATTTTAAATATGAAAACATGAAATGTACATTGTATAGTATAACTTAACAAGAGGCCCAGAGGGCCTGTATCGCTCACCTGGATACCTAAGCAATCATGGCAAACTATTCTCCAAATGAGATCAAGGGAATATGCCAGACCCCAAGGCCAATCCTTGTAGCATAGCTATATTAGATTTTTCATGACCAGCAATTTTATGTATGGTTATGAGGTGGGGATCTCAACTGTTTCCAAGCTTTGACTCAGAAACTAGGTCCCTAGAGTTGTTGCCAGACTCCAGGATCAATTCTAATATCGTGAATGCATTTGTCTCTTTTTGCCAAGCATTTGTATATATAGTTTTGGGGTGGGGATCTCAACCGTTTCAAAGTTATGACCCAGGGGCCAAGTCTGCAAGGGTGGGGCAGACCCTGGGATCAATTCTAATATCATGACTGCATTCGTCTCTTTATGCCCAACAATTGTATATATAGTTTTGGGGTGGGGATATTAACCATTTCAAAGTTATGACCCAGGGGTTAAGTCTCCAAGGGTGGGGCAGTCCCCAAGGCCAACCTGGAAGCATATGTGCAATCATCTCTTTATACTCAGCAATTGTATATATACGGTTATAGGGTGGGGCTCTCAACTGTTTCCAAGCTGTGACTAAGAAACTAGGTCCCTAGGGGTTCGGTCAGACCCCAGGGTCTATTCTGATATCATGATTGCATTCGTCTCTTTATGCCCAGCATTTGTATATATAGTTTTGGGGTGGGGATCTCAACCGTTTTAAAGTTATGGCCCAGGGACTATGTCTCCAAGGGTGGGGCCAGACCCTAGGGACATCCTGGAAGCAAATGTGCATTCTTCTCTTTATACTCAGCAATTGTATATATGGTTATATGGTGGGGATCTCAACCATTTCCAAGTAATACATTTTATTGGCCCCACCCCTTAGCCCGGGGGGTCAGCCCCACCATTTGTACAATTTTGAATCCCTGCCTCCCATGAATACTTCCGACCAAATATGATCAATATCCATGGCATAGTTCTGCAGAAGAAGTCATTTATAGCAATATAACCAAATTGCCCCCTTTTGGCCCCGCCCCTCAGCCCCCTGGGGGGTCAGCCCAACCGTTTGTACAATTTTGAATCTCCACCACCTAGAGATGCTTCCAGTCAAATAAGGTTGATATCCATCACTTAGTTCCAGAGAAGAAGTCACTTAAAGCAGTATAGCCAAATACCCTTTTTGGCCCTGCCCCTCAGCCCCCTGGGGGGTCAGCCACACCATTTGTACAATTTTAAATCCCTGCCTCCCAGGAATGCTTTTGATCAAATATGATTGATATCCAGTGCACAGTTCTACAGAAGAAGTCGTTTGTAGCAATATAGCCAAATTGCCCCCTTTTGGCCCCGCCCCTTAGCCCCCTGGGGAGTCAGCCCCACCATTTGTACAATTTTTAATCACCATCACCTAGGGATGCTTCCAGTCAAATATGGTTGATATCCACTTCTTAGTTCCAGAGAAGAAGTCGCTTAAAGCAATATGAGCAAATTGACCCCTTTTGGCCCCGCCCCTCAGCCCCCTGGGGGGGTCAGCCCCATTATTTGTACAATTTTGAATCCCCACCACCTAGGGATGCTTCCAGTCAAATTTAGTTTAATTCCAACCAGTGGTTAAGAAGGAGAAGTCATTTAAAGAAATTGTTGACGTACGTACATACGTACGGACGACGGACGGACGACGGACGCCACGGTATGGCATAAGCTCACCTTGGTCCTTTGGACCAGGTGAGCTAATAATAATACAGGTACATTTTCACACAACAAAAGTACTTCTTTCAATATCTCTTTAAACTCATATCACAATCCAGTAGAAATTCACACCAATGCTATTTTACTGTCTTGTAATAAGTTCATCTCCGTCTTTTAGTCAGCGAGTCTGTTTGCCCCTTGTCTTATCTTGGGATAAATATGGTATTCAATCAAAACCCTGTTATATGGAGGAAGAATAATAATCTGTATAGGTTCCCCTTAGGTGTCCCTTTGATTGTCTGTAATTTTTTACAACCTATATATATCCTAAGGGTTCCTTAATAATTATTCAAATCTTGTCTTATTCAAAAATAAAATTTCTGTTCTCTTCTTATAAATCTGGACATTTTCAGTTTCACATGCAATCTGATTTGGAAATAAGGATGAAAAATCAAGCTCTGATATTTCTTCCCTTTTCATTCTGTAATCATAGTTCTGTAGGAACAAGTTACATTATATCCACAAATCATCATTTATCCAAAATAGTTGCTAAACCTTTTACAACTTATAAATGGACATGCTTTTACAACTTATAAATGGACAAGCTTTTACAACTTATAAATGGACAAGCTTTAACAATTTATAAATGAACAAGCTTTTACAACTTATAAATGGACAAGCTTTTACAACTTATAAATGGACAAGCTTTAACAATTTATAAATGAACAAGCTTTTACAACTTATAAATGAAAAAGATTTTTACAACTCATAAATGGACAAGCTTTTGCAACTTATAAATGGCCAAACTTTTACAACTTCTAAACGAACAAGCTTTACAACTTATAAATGGACAAGCTTTTATATCTTATAAATGAACAACCTTTTACAACTTATAAATGAACAAGCTTTTACAACTTATAATTGGACAAGCTTTTAAAACTTATAAATGGACAAGCTTTTACAACTTATAACTGAACAAGCTTTTACAACTTATAAACGGACATGTTTTTACAACTTATAATTGGACAAGCTTTTAAAACTTATAAATGGACAAGCTTTTACAACTTATAAAGGAACAAGCTTTTACAACTTATAAATGGACAAGCTTTTACTACTTATAAATGAACAAGCTTTTACAACTTATAAATGAAAAAGATTTTTACAACTCATAAATGGACAAGCTTTTGCAACTTATAAATGGACAATCTTTTACAACTTCTAAATGAACAAGCTTTACAACTTATAAATGGACAAGCTTTTATATCTTATAAATGAACAACCTTTTATAACTTATAAATGAACAAGCTTTTACAACTTATAAATGAAAAAGGTTTTTAAAACTTATAAATGGACAAGCTTTTGCAACTTATAAATGGACAAACTTTTACAACTTCTAAATGAACAAGCTTTACAACTTATAAATGAAAAAGATTTTTACAACTTATAAATTAACAACCTTTTATAACTTATAAATGAACAACCTTTTATATATTATAAATGAACAACCTTTTCTATCTTATAAATGAACACCCTTTTACAACTTATCAATGAACAACCTTTTATATCTTATAAATGGACAAGCTTTTATAACTTATAAATGAACAAGCTTTTATATCTTATAAATGAACAAGCTTTTATATCTTATAAATGAACAACCTTTTATAACTTATAAATGAACAAGCTTTTAAGATGCATTATTTGTTTGATGTCATTCTTATTGCCAATTGTGATTTCTTACACAATAAAGGATCTGTCAGTATTTCCTCCCAAACCTTATATAATCTATTTTGATGCTTAGTCAATATTGTAATTGAGAGGTTAATATGACAGTCAGTCATTGTCGAGCTCCATCACCACCCACCCCCCCTGTGTATCAGCCCTGCGTAAGAGACCTGCCATAGTGGTGCATAGACACACACAACATCAATTAGCCTCCTTCGTCCCACGGTGGCCTTTCATGTGTAAGGAGCAGTAATTAAAATGAATATGGTAATTCTACAAATGGAAATGTCACATTTCCTCAGCACATTTTTCCTCTCTTAGGATAGAAACCTGTGAAGATAGCGTGATTTCTCCACTTCTAAAAACGGATGAAAATGCATGATTACAAAGCCTGGTATAGCCAATGAAATCCCTAAACAAATCAATGGGGTAGGTGACTGATGGAAATCAACTGCTGACTTGCATGAAAACCGATTGTCTATTCTGATACAACTGTACTCTGTAAAACAGCAGACAATGGGCCTATAATATGTTGTATAAGCTTTTAACTGTACTCCGTAAGTCTAATCTGTTTCAACTGAACTCTGTAAAACAGCAGACAATGGGCCTATAATATGTTGTATAAGCTGTTAGCTGTACTCCGTAAGTCTTATCTGTTACAACTGTACTCTGTAAAACAATTATTTAACAACTTATTTGAGAGAGAACTGAGGAGAACGCAGAAATTGATCCGTTGTGGGGGATGTATCGGACACGACAAACCACTCAATTTCAAAACAGTCGAAGCAGTCACAGCTTGGTTACAATGAGCAGATGATAGTAGCATTCTGACATGTATACAGCAGACGGTCAAAACAGTATCTAACAGAGAGCAAAAGGGTCACATCTATCTGACACAGAGCCCATGTCTCGGTCAAAACATTATCTAACAGTGAGCAAACAGGTCACATCTATCTGACACAGAGCACACGTCTCGATAAAAGCATTACCTAACAGTGAGCAAAAGGGTCACATCTATCTGACACAGAGCACATGTCTCGGTAAAAGCATTACCTAACAGTGAGCAAAAGGGTCACATCTATCTGACACAGAGCACACGTCTCGGTCAAAGCATTATCTAACAGTGAGCAAACAGGTCACTTCTATCTGACACAGAGCACATGTCTCGGTCAAAGCATTACCTAACAGTGAGCAAAAGGGCCACATCTATCTGACACAGAGCACATGTCTCGGTCAAAGCATTACCTAACAGTGAGCATGCAAACAGGTCACATCTATCTGACACAGAGCACAAGTCTCGGTCAAAGCATAACCTAACAGTGAGCAAACAGGTCACATCTATCTGACACAGAGCAC
>NW_018405816.1:293014-300868 GCF_002113885.1 Mizuhopecten yessoensis
TATAGTATTCTCTATAACACCAAGAAATATCTGACACTGAGGACAATCTTAGTTCCTGCTGTAACTTAAGCCAGGATCTAACAGTTATAGGTTTTCATAAATCAGACATTTTGCTATTATATTTCAACTAACTTGTATCTCACATTAAAATACATTTAGATAACTATTTATGATAATTATATATATATGGATATGTTATTGACTCGCCTGATGACAACAGAGTGTACTTCTTTAAATTTAGGTAAACTGTATCATAATAAATTATCTGAAAAAATGTCAGTCTGAATTTATATGTTTTATGTAAAAAAGGATGGAATTCTGTACTATTTATGGAATCTGACTGCAGTGTCGACAGGAGATTTGGGGTTACTATACCATAGGGTATCCCACTGCATTGAACCAGTCACCTGTGGAGGGGAGGGTGGATAACGTACCTGACAAAGAAGAGCTGCAGAGCAAGGACAGGAAGTATAATTACCTGCATGGTAGTTTTGTGCTGTACAGGATGGGGCGTGGTCTGTTTGATAAGCTGGCAGTAGAGTTCGTTCTGTAGTTGTGGGTGACGAACACAGAGATCCAGTATACTCTGGGCCAGACTAACGTGCAAGTCCAGCTGGGATGTATCTATCTGGCTGTATATAAACTGCACGATCCACTGAAAAGAAAACAAGGTTTTTGAAAAAATTTGTAAAATCTAGAGAAATCCATAATGAAGGTGAAATTTCTGTGCAGATTTAAAAATCAATTAAACGGATTTTTTTTAAATATTGAAAAGGACAACTCAAATTAGTCTGAGGGACACTAAGGCACATAGAACATGTATGTATTCGAATATTTTATCATAATTAAAATATAACTCAATTTGAACATTTGTTAAAACAAAATAGCTTTTAATAGTTTTAGCGTGAACATATTGCAGTCAAACTTGCATTAAGAAACCAGCCCCAACCTTTTGGGAGTCCAGAAAGTGGTCTCTTTGTAGAGGTTTTATTCATGGTGAAGTAACCACAATAGGGAACTCTAGAAGTGGCCCAAGAACACAGGTGTTTTAATGGAGGTGATCACATGAGCAGGTTTGATTATAACTTACCTTAAACATTTCAGCTGCCTTGTGTTGGAGATCTTCTGAAGGTAGAGTAGTGAGAGGTCTTGTGATTGGTTCTTTACAGTGAAGCATCATGGGATGTTTCCAATAGACAGAGTCTGTAAATAGAGACAAGAAAAATAAGTCTTGATGAACTTGATTTTAAACTAAGTTTCCTTTTTTATTTTAATATCATATAAAATATTTCTTACTTAATCAAAGAAATAAACAAATCTTGAAAACTTCATTCTGTATCTTTTTTTTATTTCATATCTTTTAAATGGGAAGGAAAATGATTTATATTTCTTTTTTTTCGCAGAATTTCATAACTTTTCTACAACTTACTGGTGTCACCTTCGACCTCCATGACCTTTGCGATGAGCTGTTCATACTCTGTGCCCACATTACCCATCCCCCCTCCTGCCGCCACGGTCAGGTGGTACAGCCACGAGTCCTGAAGTACAACAAAGGGAGACAACTCATTTAATGTACCTCGGCTTTTATATCAGAGGATTATGTAATCTGACTGATAAGGACAAAATTGTCAACTTGAACTTTAAAATAGGTGTTAAACATAGTGAATTGAAAACAAGGCATCGCCACAATGAAAGGGACAGTGAATAGTGCTTTGCTCCACTAGTTTCTATGAAGAGTTGAGAAAACTTTGGTAAAGTATGGTTAAGTGCTATCAGACTGAATTAGAAGGCTGGTTACCTTTTCGTGCTTACTAGGCACTACAAGGTAGGTTGGTCCCTGGTTTGGTGGCCACACTGCCACCACGTGTTTGGGTGTCATGGTGACCTCGCATTCTTCATCGGAGTCACCCGAGTTATCTATATCCTCTATCTTAGCGCTCTGTAGGTTGATCTGGCCAATCGGTGTCTGTTGTGTTAAGTGTACATGCTGAACATACATGACATTCTAACAATATCTATTTCAAATGCAATCGTTGCCTTATCCCTAACCGTAGGAAATTATTCTTCACACATAAAACTCTAAGTAATCATGATTTTTTTCTTGCTTTCAAAACGATAATTTATTTTGATCAGTATAGTTGGTAATCATTGGACATGTTTGTTGCATTTTAAAGAGCTATTTTGTAGCAAGTGTGAAACTTTAGATTTTCAATGGATTCTGCATGGAGATTTTTGCTGTCAAAACAATTATAGTAATTGACATATTCAATGAAGAATAGCAAGCTTGTAACCTCTCAAAGACATTGTCCTAACATTGTAAAGCTTGCGATTTCCCATAGAAAGTATCCTGCTGAAGATGTTTTAAGACAAATTTTATTGCTCTAATTCATATTTCCCTTAGAATTAGAATTTCCCAGAAAATGTAACGTCTGACAAAACCCATAGGGCCTGTATGGTGTGATATTCCGTTAAAGGTCTGGTTACCATAGTTACCTACCTTGTCCTTGGCCGTTCTGTAGTAGAGGAAGTAGTGTCCCAGGAGGACACACCAACACTTCCGTGTGGCGCCATGTTTTACCTGTATAGTACAGGTATAATCAGTTTTCTCACCTTATCTTGTTAGTCGTGTTTAATGAGCACCAACAACAGATCTTCCTAATATCAGAAGGCATTCAAAGTTGTATATTTTATTTCCTTTGCTAAACTTAGTTATAACAGAGATCTTCCTCAACATCTATGGTAACTTTACTAAGTAAAGCTATTTATATATAAAACATTTAGTATCATTCTTTTCCTCCACAAAGTTATAATTTGATATCTTCCTGTTTGTTAATTTCATGTCTGGAAAAAAGAAATTGAAGCAGAAAAAAACTTCCACATACTCAGGAATGTCCTCATATCTTAATAGAAGTTTGTTTCCTTCATTATCTTGGCATGTTACAGAAAATGACTACTTGAGTCGTAACATTTGTAGTGCACTTACCTTGGTCAGCCAGCCCCTGACCACAGCTTTGGTTTCCATGTGGTCAAGGAGATAACTGGTAGCCTGGCGCTTCAGGAACTTTCGTAAAACTGGGTAACAGGAAAGAAAAGTGTATCAGAACATGTTGTTAACATTTTATTGAGATTTAAAACCACCACAGCCAATTAAGTATTCCCACCATAAACACATGAAAACCCTTAAGAGTTCACAAAAGCTTTCAAACCAGTTAGAAATCTGATTTACAAAGACTGGAAAGTATTCAGAACGTCGACAAATGAATAATCTGGACACCAATGCCTAAGAAGAAGTGTGATACTTAATGTACTGTTAGGGATCTGGCAATGTGAGAGGATCGGGAAGAGGTAGTGGTGTCCTTACTTTTGATCCACTTCTCTGTTTCAGCCTGGGAATCTGCGGTGAAATAGTAGGTCCTCTTGGAGTTGGTTATCTACGAGAAAATAAACTTTTTAAACTCCAGCAAGATTGGGGTTCAATAAAAAGTTTATAGCATTATTAAATAAACTCCTTATTACCATATACATAATACTCTTCACTTGGTTACATTTACAGTAAAAACAATTGGAGAATTATCTGTCACTCTTGATTCAAAGTCTGGTCTGACCTGAGTTATCTCCCTTGACTTAGAAAACCATAATCACAAACTGTTGATAAGTAATATGGGTATATTACATAATTAGCCTTAATAACTTTGAAAGTGAGCTCTCCCTTGACAGATGACAGGGTGAACAATTAGAGACTGATTTACCACACTAGCCATTGTCCGACATAAATTATCTCCCTTGACTAAGATTATTTTGTATGCTTCACTTACTTCGAAAGTAAGTTCTCCCTTGACGTGGGAGATACGGGTCTGTTCATCAAGTTTTAGGGTTCCTTGCGGTTTACGTAGCACATCGTGCTGTTGGTAACAAAAGTACACAGGATTGGTCAGTTAGATAGCCAATCACTGCCAGGGTTGGTCAGTTAGATAGCCAATCACTGCCAGGGTTATATCAGAAACATGACACCTCCTTAAATCAATAGAATCTTTCCACCAACACAAGTAGTTACTGTTCACAATTTTTTCCCCTTATATTTCTAAAATGTGCAAAATATAGACCTTGCTATTTTGCTACCGTTCTGATCAATTATAATAAAATATTGTCTAACAGTGAAGTGTGTGAAATCCAAACCCTTTCAATTTGTTTCAGACCTATAGTCAGATGATCACAGTACACATATCAATTTGTTCTTAAAACTCCACATTATGCTATAGTGGCAATACAAACAGTTGAAATAATGCTTAGAGATACTAATTTTCCAGGACAGTTGGTGTAGAAGATATGTACCTGTGACTTGTAGTAGATGAGTTCTCCATTCCTCAAGACAAACCAGCGTCTCTTCCACATCTTAACCTTACCTCCCAGTTTGGAAAGGTAACCAAACTTCTCTAGCGTATCCTACAAGTACACAATGTATTAGTACTACAGGTCCCACGATTGTTTTATACAGCTGGACACACTGACCTCCCTCTTTGTTCATTGCCTTTGGAGTTGTTCATTGAATGATGTGGCAGACTTATAACAGTAAACTAAAACACTGACAGATCCACCGTGTCTGACCGTACCCCTGGTGGTCTGTGTCTGACCGTACCCCTGGTGATCTGTGTCTGACCATACCCCTCATGGTCTGTGTCTGACCGTACCCCTCGTGGTCTGTGTCTGACCGTTCCCCTGGTGGTCTGTGTCTGACTGTACCCCTGGTGGTCTGTGTCTAACCATACCCCTCGTGGTCTGTGTCTGACCATACCCCTCATGGTCTGTGTCTGACCTTACCCCCTGGTGGTCTGTGTCTGACCGTACCCCTGGTGGTCTTTGTCTGACCGTACCCCTGGTGGTCTTTGTCTGACCGTATCCCTGGTGGTCTGTGTCTGACCGTTCCCCTGGTGGTCTGTGTCTAACCATACCCCTATCTATATTGGTCTATTTATTGTAACAGTGACCTTGACATTCAGTTTTTTTAGACTCCTATTGCACATCTCATATCACAGTATATTACAGTACAGTTGTGGGACTGCACAACGCACCAAACATAGCGTGTTCACACACCGTCCGCACATCGTCCACACATGGTGCGCACACCCGAGTGTCCGGAGTTTTACCTGACCAGTGCCTGACACACAGAGCTGATATGCGATACCGTTTGACCGTAATGAATAGTATTTGTTATTTACATTCGTTTGCTTAAAGCTTCCCTTCATCTGGATTCCCCCAGATTACAGTATATTACAGTATATTACAGTATATTACAGTATATCACAGTATATTACAGTATTTTACAGGTTATCACAGTATATTACAGTATATTACAGTATATCACAGTATATTACAGTATATCACAGTATATTACAGTATATGACGGTATATGACAGTATATGACAGTATATCACAGTATATTACAGTATATTACAGTATATTACAGTATATTACAGTATATCACAGTATATCACAGTATATCACAGTATATCACAGTATATTACAGTATATTTCAGTATATTACAGTATATGACAGTATATTACAGTATATGACAGTATATGACAGTATATTACAGTATATTACAGTATATTACAGTATATGACAGTATATTACAGTATATGGCAGTATATTACAGTATATTACAGTATATTACAGTATATTCAGTATATTACAGTATATTACAGTATATTACAGTATATCACAGTATATTACAGTATATCACAGTATATCACAGTATATTACAGTATATCACAGTATATCACAGTATATTACAGTATATTACAGTATATCACAGTATATTACAGCATATCACAGTATATCACAGTATATCACAGTATATTACAGTATATTACAGTATATCACAGTATATTACAGTATATTACAGTATATCACAGTATATTACAGTATATTACAGTATATCACAGTATATTACAGTATATTACAGTATATCACAGTATATTACAGTATATTACAGTATATCACAGTATATTACAGTATATTACAGTATATCACAGTATATTACAGTATATTACAGTATATCACAGTATATTACAGTATATTACAGTATATCACAGTATATCACAATATAATACAGTATATTACAGTATATCACAGTATATCACAGTATATTACAGTATATTACAGTATATCACAGTATATTACAGTATATTACAGTATATTACAGTATATTACATTATATTACAGTGCTAAATTTCCAAAAGGTCAGTCTTTTGGATTCTGAGCAATATTCTGGAAATAAAAGCGCTGACAGACGGACACCAATAATTCACTATAGGGCACCCACATCTCCAATGTGGGGCCCTAATTATTAATATTTTAGAAAATTAATTATCTTTCTATCTGGTTAGTGCTACTTATGAAAAAAGATTTGTCTTATATTGAAAAATCTATTTCATTCTATACTTTAACTCAAACAAATTTGAAAGGTCACCTAAAAGATCTTACATGTTTTTGATTGTCTGTGGCATACTTGAGGAGTTTCTGTTCAGGCTCCGAGTTTTCGGAGTCACTTTTACTTGAGGTTTCATCTGGAGGGTCTGCATAGTCACATGATATCTCTGAGGCTGCGGAATGGCAGGACACACCTGGACAGGAAGTAGACAAACAGGAAGTAGTGAAACAATGACTGTTGAGACAGTTAATGTAGAGCAATTGATTCAACATGATACTATGATTTGGAGAACACTTTTTTGTCATGATAGAGCTTCAAAATCTTTTTTTGCTACAAAAATTCCATATATGTTTAATACATATATTTTAATCAGTAAACATTGGTCTGGTATCTTAAAACTATGATTTATAATTACCCCTCTTTGTGGCCCCTGAGCTACTTTATGATTTATAATTACCCCTCTTTGTGGCCCCTGAACTGCTTTGTTGCTGTTTAGATATGTTCCTATCTGTGATAGGACTAGCTGCTGAGGTACTGAGATCTGATTGGTCAATGGTCCCGGAGAGGAGTGGTCCCTCTTCATTGTCGGAGGATTCAGAGGTTGACTCCTCTGTAAATGGTGTGCTTCGAATCTGGGCTGCTTTCTAGGTACAGGAAACAGACAACATTATAGTGATACATTGCCAGAAAAATAAGATATTCACATCCTCATTTCCAATTTCTGCAGAAATATATTCACTTGATCAATATCAAATATTTCAATTAATAATAAAGTTGAAAATACCTACACCTAGCTGTATTTGATATATTCTTGACAATATTCTACATATTTGGAACCCCAGTTACATTGAATGGGATTTAATTTGGGTTGTATAATCTGATGCTTGATTGGTTTATGTCATTAAAGGTATATCTAGAGCCCCCAAACAATTGTGACAATACTTACAAGGTAAATCTAGTGCCCCAAAAAATTGTGACAATACTTACAAGCTATATCTAGAGCCCCAAACAATTGTGACAATACTTACAAGGTAAATCTAGTGCCCCAAAAAATTGTGACAATACTTACAAGGTATATCTAGAGCCCCAAACAATTGTGACAATACTTACAAGGTATATCTAGAGCCCCCAAACAATTGTGACAATACTTACAAGGTAAATCTAGAGCCCCCAAACAATTGTGCCAATACTTACAAGGTAAATCTAGAGCCCCAAACAATTGTGACAATACTTACAAGGTATATCTAGTGTCCCCAAACAATTGTGACAATACTTACAAGGTGAATCTAGTGCCCCAAAAAATTGTGACAGTACTTACAAGGTATATCTAGAGCCCCGAAACATTTGTGACAATACTTACAAGGTATATCTAGAGCCCCCAAACAATTGTGTGACCATACTTACAAGGTATATCTAGAGCCCC
>NW_018405816.1:307362-308964 GCF_002113885.1 Mizuhopecten yessoensis
TATATATAGAGCCCCCAGACAATACTTACCCCTTTGTTTTTGTTATTAAAGGTATACGTATATATAGAGCCCCCAGACAATACTTACCCCTTTGTTTTTGTTATTAAAGGTATATATATATATAGAGCCCCCAGACAATACTTACCCCTTTGAGAGTGGCAAACACAGGCACACTGAGGTCCTGGTACAGCTGGTCTAGAGCCGACATCTCGTGACCCAGACTCCTGGAAGCTGAAGGTCAAATAACAAGGTCAATATCTTCAAATCAATTTAATCCATAACTTGTTAAATAACTGACAGCAATTCAGCAAATCAATAATATAAATTATAACTGTAACATCAGCAAATCAATAATATAAATTATAACTGTAACATCAGCAAATCAATAATATAAATTATAACTGTAACATCAGCAAATCAATAATATAAATTATAACTGTAACATCAGCAAATCAATAATATAAATTATAACTGTAACATCAGCAAATCAATAATATAAATTATAACTGTAACATCAGCAAATCAATAATATAAATTATAACTGTAACATCAGCAAATCAATAATATAAATTATAACTGTAACATCAGCAAATCAATAATATAAATTATAACTGTAACATCAGCAAATCAATAATATAAATTATAACTGTAACATCAGCAAATCAATAATATAAATTATAACTGTAACATCACTGTTTGCAAATTGCTTTTAGTGCCAATAACAGGAAAACTTAAATGCCTTTTTTGAGAAATATTCAGGTGAATATGTTTCAGATGTGAACAATGGAAATGTGTTGGTTGTTAATGTTGCCCTATATCAGTAACCTTTCACAGATGGGTCAAGTGTTTTTTAAATTTTCATCAGTTTCCTGACATGTAAACAGCAAGTTTTTATCTGATGTACTCCCATTACTTTTGAAATTCAGATCTAAAAAGACACATGCAGAGATAACAAATGATGTTCTGAAGATATAAAAGTGAAAAAAATAAATTAAAAAAAATGAAACTATCAACATATTTCTCAAATATGTCGTATTGAAAATTGATGTTACACTCTATAATTAAACAAATCTTGCTTTGAAATATCTGACCTTTGATCTCTAGTATGATATATAATAATGACCTTGACCTTGGTGGTACAGACATATAAGTATTGTATAGACTAGAACAGGCGCTGTACAAATTACAGTACATAGTAGTCTAAGCCAACAGACTGTCTGGGAAATGGTATAGTGTAGAACTACTGTCAGTTGCACTTCCAAAAAACTCCCAAAAATATTGATAAATCATTCATTTTTTGTTCGACATGATTCAGAGGCTTTCATCCTCTAATTCATCATAGTTGGCATAAGCTAGGCTATCTACTCGACACAGCCATTGGGGAAACGATGGTAGTCTATCTTGCCATTGTGGAGACGATGGTAGTCTATTTTGCCATTGGGGAAACGATGGTAGTCTATTTTGCCATTGTGGAGACGATGGTAGTCTAATTTGCCATTGGGGAAACGATGGTAGTCTATTTTGCCATTGTGGAGACGATGGTAGTCTGTTTTGCCATTGGGGAAACGATGGTAGTCTATTTTGCCATTGGGGAAACGATGG
>NW_018405816.1:312317-336923 GCF_002113885.1 Mizuhopecten yessoensis
ATGGTGGTCTGGCAGTTCTAAGTATACCCCTACCTGTCACATGGTGGTCTGGCAGTTCTAAGTATACCCCTACCTGTCACATGGTGGTCTGGCAGTTCTAAGTATACCCCTACCTGTCCATGGTGGTCTGGCAGTAGTAAGTATACCCCTACCTGTCACATGGTGGTCTGGCAGTTCTAAGTATCCCCCTACTTGTGCATGGTGGTCTGGCAGTAGTAAGTATCCCCCTACCTGTCACATGGTTGTCTGGCAGTTTTAAGTATACTCCTACCTGTCACATGGTGGTCTGGCAGTTCTAAGTATACCCCCACCTGTCACATGGTGGTCTGGTGGTTCTAAGTATAACCCTACCTGTCACATGGTGGTCTGGCAGTTCTAAGTATACCCCTACCTGTCACATGGTGGTCTGGCAGTTCTAAGTATACCCCTAGTTGTCACATGGTGGTCTGGCGGTTCTAAGTATACCCCTACCTGTCACATGGTGGTCTGGCGGCTGCTGCCGGGACTTCTTAGGGACTGCATAGCTTCGTTTTTCCTGAAAATAAATTAGAACATCATCAATTTACAAAAGAACTGTTAATTTACAAAAGAACTGTTTTAAATTATTGTAATTGCCTAAATATTGACACTTTTTAAACCAGGACCTGGAGTTAAATCAATCCAAAGTTTTTAAAGTAATAATTATCTTTTTATCTTAATTTGTTTTATTTTAAATTAAACAAGATTCCTATTGAACCTGCATGATAACAAAGTAATCCATTTACATGTGTCTGAGATCGCAAAGACTCTTTTTGAATCAAAAAAGAAAAAGTTGAATGCCACAGAACAAAGGAAAGATGTAGTACTGCGGCGTAAATAGCAACTTTCTTAACATTGAACTTTTTTTCTGATTTTATTACTTCTGGTACATAAATGAGGTGAATATAGAGATACCTACCCAGTATGTGTGGTTGGCAGCCCGTCGTGTTGCCATGGGAGATGATCTATTTTTACTTGAGGTCGTCTCCTTGGCAGCACCAATCACCTGAGGTTCTAATACTTGGGGAGGAGGAACAAATTGTCCCCTCCCTCTTTGTGTTTCCTGAGCCAGAAAGTACTGTGGTCCCTCTCTGGGGGCTAGAAGTTGGAGGGGTGGTGGTTTATCTCGCTCCTTCCTTACCCGTGGGAATGTTGCTATGGCTGACACATTGGAGCTGTGATGATGGCCAAACACCCCAGTCATGGAAGACATGGGCGAGGTTTGGGGGAGGAGTGGGGTTAATGGGGTCAAAGGGGTCATCATAGTGCTAGGGGTCAAGGTTATAGGAGTTACATCCTCAACGATGATCTTATCCTCCTCCACTTCCTCCTCCTTCTCCTCATCCTCCAGATGCAGTGTGTCATCATCACCATTCATATCACCGTTTTGTAAATTCCTGAGACGAGACAACACTTCTTCACTTCCTGTACTGGAACTCACTAAGGAGTCAAAGATATGTGGATCGTGGAATTGCTTTCGTTCTATTTTGATCTGTGGAGGTAGAGACTTTTTAGGTTCGTATGTACTTTCGTGGTTCTGATCCACTTCCTGGTAAAGCGGATCATGTTCTATGTCTGCCATACTATCATCACTATTATTATCGGAGATATTTTCAGTTAAACCGTCCGGACTACTCTCGGGAGTGTCAGAAGGTGGACTGATACTTGCATCAGTCCTATCTTCCATTATTTCTTGTTCCATTTTGAAAGCTTCTAGTATAGAAGGTGAAGGTCGTCTGGGAATTTCTGGAGGTAATACAACAGGAGATGTAGATCGGGAACTGAACCCTGACCCAGGCTGTGAACTTGGAAAGTCTAAGGTGGGTCTCGGACTGTATGTCCGAGAAAAAGGTTGTAAGTTCACAACCTCTGAGACAGTTTCTGACCACCCCGTTCCTGAAAATGGACGGATGACGCCCACAACTTCGGACATTGGACGAGAGCCAAAGTTGTGAGACGCTGGCCTTGAACTTGCTTCAGAGACTGGCCTTGACCCAAGCAGTCCTGAAAGATTAGTCATCTCTGAGGCTGTCCTTGACCCCATATCCTGTGATGGAGGTCGGGATGCCTCAACAACTGATGAGGACGGTCTAGAGAAGGAATCCTGAAATATATCATAACATATAGCATGCTTGTCTATTTAGGGTTTGATGTCAAGGGTTATTCATTGTAATTATAGACGCTGAGTCATTACCGACCAAATTTGGAGTTTTTCACTTATTAAATATTAATACAGACTGGGAATTGCTAAATCTGTTGGTGGAAGCTCCCAAAATCAAGACGATACAGAAATTAGGTTGATACTAGAATGCCAGTTTGATATCAAGGCACTGTCAAAAGGTCTAGAACAAGTTCAGTGATGAATATTATGATCAATAGACATTTTGAATTAAGCTCCAAATATCTTAAGAGATTAGCAACATTCTTAATTCGAAGTCAAACCATGGGTGTTAGACAAACTGCTGAAAACAAAAAATCTGTTACAAAACACATGCACTTGAAGTTCTCTAGGACAATGAATACAGTCTGATGAGTTGCCCTCTGAGTACCAAATAAGTATAGGAAGATCTGTTTTTACCTGATGACTCAATCTGTAGATTTCTTTAGCTGCAAAGGCAGGGAGGGCCTGTAGCCGCTCCCTAAGGATCTCCACCTGGTCCTGAAGCATTTCATTCTCTGTCTGGAGTGCTTGGTTCTGCTGTTCTAGCTGGAACATTTATTTAAAACAGGTTTTCAGCTAAATGAAATTGACTAAATACAGTATAAATAGGGCCGTAGATAAATGTCAGAATCACATCCTGTAAATACTGGATTCTGGGGAATTTCGCCGCATTTTAGCTTTGGCCTTTTTCACCTTCCCCAATGAGGTTGAATTTATCATGACAGCCAGCGTTAGTACACAACATACACTATATAGTAAGTACATGTCAAGGGTGAAGTTAACATTAGCTGAACATGGATTTTATTGGAAAAGGGCAAAGTATACACTGATTCAAACTTAACGACAGGATCACATACTAAGTATTGGATTGGGTGAGAGTTCGCCAGTATACACTGATTCAAACTTAACGACAGGATCACATACTAAGTATTGTATTGGGTGAGAGTTCCCCAGTATACACGGATTCAAACTTAACAACAGGATCACATACTAAGTATTGGATTGGGTGAGAGGTCCCCAGTATACACTGATTCAAACTTAACAACAGGATCACATACTAAATATTGGGGTGTATATAACCAGTACATATACAATTTATGACAAAGTCAGGAAACAAATCAAATGTAGAGGATTTCAACGACCATTCCAACATTCTAAAAACAGTGAAATCCTTAAGATCAAGGCTATATGTACCATCATGTAATCAGTGCAATCTATCAACTTATGTCATTTCTTAGATCAATCAATAACAGACACATTAGCTGAACATGGATTTTATTGGAAAAGGGCAAAGTATACACTGATTCAAACTTAACGATAGGATCACATACTAAGTATTGGATTGGATGAGAGTTCCCCAGTATACACTGATTCCCACTGAACGACAGGACCACATACTAAGTATTGGATTGGGTGAGCATTCCCCAGTATACACTGATTCAAACTAAACAACAGGATCACATACTAAATATTGGGTTGTATATAACCAGTACATATACACTTTATGACAAAATCAGGAAACAAATCAAATGTAGAGGATTTCAACGACCATTCCAACATTCTAAAAACAGTGAAATCCTTAAGATCAAGGCTATATGTACCATCATGTAATCAGTGCAATCTATCAACTTATGTCATTTCTTAGATCAATCAATAACAGACACATTAGCTGAACATGGATTTTATTGGAAAAGGGCAAAGTATACACTGATTCAAACTTAACAACAGGATCACATACTAAATATTGGGTTGTATATAACCAGTACATATACAATTTATGACAAAATCAGGAAACAAATCAAATGTAGAGGATTTCAACGACCATTCCAACATTCTAAAAACAGTGAAATCCTTAAGATCAAGGCTATATGTACCATCATGTAATCAGTGCAATCTATCAACTTATGTCATTTCTTAGATCAATCAATAACAGACATTTTAAGTCCCACAAATAATGACTTGACATTTTTTGGGAATCAATGATCCCAGTGCCTATAAAAGAACCACTGGGGAAACACCCCAGCTATAGTGAAATAGATAACACAGAAAGTCTATAAACCGCCACCAGTCTCCTTAGAGTTATCACAATGTTCTCTGTTACACATTAACTTATCAAAGACTTAATGAATAACTTTGATAATTAAACCAGATGTTTTATAGATGCATCACACAGATTTGTTTATGGTACTGATGTTTTGACTGCTTTCAGAAGAGTTAGTTCATACAAATGAAAACTTGTATAACGTGTATTGCTGTGCTGAGTTTAAGCACTTCCCTGTATAATGTGTATTACTGTGCTGAGTGCAAGCACTTCCCTGTATAATGTGTATTGCTGTGCTGAGTTCAAGCACCTTCCTCTATAAGAGGTATTGCGCGACGTTCATAAAGCTATACAGTTTTTAATTAAAATAGAACACTTATCCAATAGACAGAATCATCTATTTATATTTTCTAAATTAAGAAAAGTAAAACATGAAAAGAAAACAGGAAATCATTTCAGCACCTGGCAGAAAACAATGTACTTGATATCATCGTAACAAGAAAACACCCTGAATGTCGATTGTTTAACTTCGGCCAACATGCATACTCTCCTATACTATAAGACAGTTAAATGTCAGAAAACAAATAACAGAAATTTCTCAAAGTTCTTGTTGCACAAACTGTCTAACGGGAAACTTTCACATATACAATCTAACTTTTGTCCTTCATAGGTAACATCCATATTCGCATTAATTTAATTCAATCTTCACATGCAATGAATATATAGTGTGTTGTGTATGAATATATGCTGTCAGGATAAATTCGCCTTTGTGATGGAGAGTGAAAAAGGCAAACTTAAACTTTGGAGAAAATTTCCAAGTTTACAGTGTTAAATGAAGTCAACTTAAAAACAAGAAACTTAACCATGATTTACCCGAGTTCTTTATCAGACAGTCAACTTACAAACAAGAAACTTAACCATGATTTACTCGAGTTCTTTATCAGACAGTCAACTTACAAACAAGAAACTTTACCATGATTTACCCGAGTTCTTTATCAGACAGTCTTTTAACAAATTAATCACTTATCTTATTAAATTATCAATTTATTTATCAAATTTAAAATTTTGTGTATTAAATTAACAACTTAATTATCAAATTAACCATTTATTTATTAGGACAAATGTTTGTTGAGTGGGCCGTTATACACCACAAATTGATCAACAGAGAAACTGCTGTGTAATCTGTTTAGAGTGAGGCGTACATGTAGGTTAGAGAGTAATGGTGATCTCCAGGTACAGACAGGTTCGCCTGTATTAGCTATAATGACATTGTCTGACAATCTGTGACCCCTGTCTAGACAATACTCCAACATCAATGTACATTCAGCAGTTTGGCAGTCATGTTAACCAGCTGATTCATCATATTTCAATATTGTATAGCCCGAAAGTGTTCAATTTCAGTGTATAGTGAAAATTGGAAGTAAACATCAAGTTTTATTGCTTTTTCACATTCGATAACTGTCTAGGATTTCTTATGCCATAAACAATGAAAAGCTCAATTTATGTGACTTGGATCTTTCATGGGATTCAGTCTAATGTTTCGACAGGAAAATCATAAATAACAACTATTTTTTCACATTTAAATCAAAAGACTTTGACCTTGAACTTTGTCTATTTGTGACATAATGCCTGCTTTAGGGTAAAGGTCACAGTTGGAACATTTAATAAACTCAAGTTATTGTTGTAACAAATTTAATACCTGCCAGGTACGACATAACTATAAATCTAACAAACAGTCGAGGAGGTGTTGCACTTAGAATGTTTTTGGAGCAGAAATTTAGAATTTCAAGGGGCATTACTCCAGGACAAGTAGTCAAATAATCAATTCCTTTCATCATGCACATCTACATAATATGTAGTTTCACTTTGCCAAATTACAAAAATTACAAAAATCTGTTAAGGAGGAGTTGTGCTTACAAGTTTTCTGGAGCAGAACTCTTAAAGGGCCATCATGACTCCAAGAAAAATATTGAATCTCAAATTCCATTCTTCATGCACATTTATATACAATGGACTTTCACTGTGTGAGGTTACAAAAAATTCCAACACATGGTTTAGGGGGAGTTGCATTTACAAGGACCATGGACAGACAGACTGACGATTCCTGTATACCCCCTACCTGGCCATGATATACATACCTGTGATAGTGTGTTAGTTATCCAATCTTTACCTGGCCATGATATACATACCTGTGATAGTTTATTAGTAACCCAATCTTTAATTTTGCCAGCCTTGTTCTCAACTTGTTTGGCATCCTGTTGTCGTTGCCGTTTCTGAAATGAGTAAGTACATTAATTAGAGGTTATTATTTTCGCCCCTCGATCCCCTTTTGTATGCTCAACAGTTTTTTTTATTGAAAGCAGACAGCCATTTTTCTTTATTGTATTGATTTAAAATGAACACCCTGATTGGTCTAATCTTACTTGCGGACCAATCAGAATGCTCATTTTTGATCAATTCAATAGAGAACAAAAGGCCCAATGGGACTGCATCGCTTACCTGGTATTAACCTCACACTTGTAACCTTAAAATTGTTCTAAAAAAAGCTACAGGCAAAATATCAGTATTTATGACTATAAGTAATTCAAAACAACCTTTTAAAGATTTTAAAACATTTGAACCCTGTGACCTTGAAAGTCAAACAAGGTCATTATGTTGAACAAACTTTAAAGCCCTCTATTTCAGCATGCAACTTGCAAAATACCAACACCCGAGACCTTTTGTTTAATGAGATTAGGTCATTTAAAGTTTTATACATGTCTGACCAAATGTGACCTTGAAAGTAGGACAAGGTCTTTCAAATGACTTGATAGCCCTTCATCCAAATATTAACATGCTGGGCCTCATGGTTATTCAGTAGAAGTCATTTAATGATTTTAACAAATTTGACCCCTGTGACCTTGAAAATAAGTCAAGGTCATTCATTTGAACAAACTTGATAGCCCTTCATCCTAGCATGCTAAATGACCAGATATCATCACCCTGAATCTTTTGGTCATTCAGAAAAAGTTATTTAAAGAATTTTAACATATTTGACCCCTGTGACCTTGAATATAAGTCAAGGTCAATCATTTTAACAAACTTGGAAGCCCTTCATCCAAGCATGGTACGGGCCTAATATCATCACTCTGGGACTAAAGGTTATTCAGAGGATGTTGTTGAAAGATTTTAAACATATTGGATGGACCCCTGTGACCTTGGATATAATTCAACATCATTTATCTAAACAAACTTTGTAGCCCTCCATCCCAGCATGCTACTGCCCTGATATCATCGCCATGGGCCTGTTAGTCCTTCAGAAGAAGGTTTAATGCTTTTAAACTTATTTGACCCCTGTAACTTTGAATACAAATCAAGGTCATTCATTTGAACAAATTTGATAGCCCTTCATCCTAGCATGTTACGGGCCAAATATCATCACCCTGGGCCTTTTCCTTATTAAATAGAAGTTATTTCAAGGTTTTAAACATATTAGACTCCTGTGACCTAGAACATGAGTGAAGGTTATTCATTTAAACAAACTTGGTGGCCCTTCATCCTAGCATGCTACTGGCCAGATATCATCATCCTGATCCTGATGGTTATTCAGAAGGAGTCTTTTAAAGTTTGTTTTTTTAGACAAATGACCCCCTTGACCTTGAATTTGAATCATTCAGTCCGGAAAAGCAGGGAGCCAAGCAAGCTCGGAACTCGTGAGGAAGCCAAGGATGTGTGATATTTATACTTGTTGAAAGCGGACATTATGGTGCGGTGTGTTTTAAAGAAAGCTTCAAGGATGGGACCATTGTGTGATGCGGTCTGCTGCATCACAAGCTGCTACGGTTTTGAAACATGCAGGTTGATTTCAAAGCTAATTTTATATTATTAAATTTTATGTTGTTTTAGTAATTATATGATAGAAGTTTCAATAAGAAAATAAAAACTATAGATTGTTTATAGTAACGTTACAGCGTATGTGTATATTATATACAGGTTACTGAGACATGTAAGGGTACATTCAATACCAAAATAATCTATAAGATTTGTATATTGTACATTTTACCTTATTCTTGTTTCCTTTGAATCATCTAAATTTACAGTCATCAACATTTTCTACTTTGCAGTCATATGTATATTTCATCAGTAATGCTTTAATGGAGAAGGCGAACTTTAAGTTTTATAACAATTGTGTCTAATCCCTTTTGTATTGTTTTGCAAATAAAATATGTTTAAATAAAAAAAATCATTCATTTTGGTAATTCAGAAGAAGTTGTTTAAGGATTTTAACATATTTGACCCCTGTGACCTTTATTATGTGTAAAGGTCATTTAATTGAACAAACTTGGTAGGCCAAATGTCACCATCCTGGTCCTTTTGGTTATTCAAAAGAAGTTGTTTAAAGGTTTTTAACAACAATTGACCCCTGTGACCTTGAATGTGTGTGAAGGTCAGTTATTTGAACAAAATAATTTGTAGCCCTTCATCCAAGTTTGCTTCTGGCCAAATATCGTCACCTTAGGCCTTTTGGTTATTAAGAAGAAGTTGTTTAAAGTAAAATATTGATGCCGGACTCCGGACTCACAAAGGATGTCTATAAATATCAGTAACAAATAATATCCTGTACTCTTACAACAAGCTAAATAGGTTGCTTCCAAACTTGAATACATTTTTTCTGTCTTTTATTGAGTTTTTAGTCGGAAACACCGTAACTGTTTAATGAGCGCCAAAGGAGACGGACAGAGGAAGATATTCTAGTCAGAAACCCGAGCTACAGTTGGTGGATAGTCTACTGGGTGGTAAGACCTATCTATAACATAATGTTATGATTATAAACAAAGATAAGATCTGCAGCATTGCACCTGTGTGACATACCTCTTCAGCTGGATCAACTAACATCTGTACAAATATTCTTTTTCTCTTTTTTAAAATATGAATTTAAATGATTTTTTTTCCCATTTCCTACAATCCTTTCTTTCATTTTCTTTTCAAGATAAATGATTTCCTCAGCTTTTTATCATGTTAGGACTTTCTTACATCAACAAGTGATCAAGTTTAGACCTTCCTCATTATACCCCAGTATCAGATTCGTTATCATTATTTACTGTGTTTATGACCAAGCCATGTTAGGACTTTCTTACATCAACAAGTGATCAAGTTTAGACCTTCCTCGCTATACCCCAGTGTCAGATTCATATTTCTGAGACAAAAAATATTTTCAAATACACAATTAAACACCCTTAGCCTAATGACTCTTTGATAAGAACTCCATATAAATGTGATTTCAACCCAGTTCATGGACAGTTGTTCATTGACTTACAGAGATTTTAAGATTCCAGATCCTGCATAATTATTTACCAGATGCTGTTTTTCCATTAATACTGTATGCATGTTACAACATTTGTAATCTTGACCAGAGCTGATGTCAAAGAAACCTTCTACAAACATTTGTACTTTCAATACAAATGTATATCCTAACTTGTCTGACGTAAGGGAGCCACATCAAGGTTGATATGAAGGACTGTTTCTCTCGTTAGTCGTCCTCCCCTGTATAACAGGAGTATTTGACAGCATTAAAACCCCATCAGCTTTAGCCCACGCTAACCAACTGTTAAATCAACTGTCAAACATCTCTGTGAATGGTACAGACCTGCTCCTCTAATTGTTCTTGTAAGGACTTGATGATTTGATTTTTCTCATGACATTCCCGTTGAAGGTCGTGCACTCTGGTCTCAAGGTCGCGGGGCTGCCAGTGGATTGCTGCAAGCTGCTGCTCCATCAAGCGAAGCTGTAACAGACAAAGCAAGCCGATTGGTTAGATCTCCACATCAAATCCAGTGTTAAACTGTTCACATATTGTTAGCCCACAGACAAAACACCATGATTGGTTAGATCTCCACATCAAATCCAGTGTTAAACTGTTCACATATTGTTAGCCAACCGACAAAACATGATGTTTTTTAAACTGCATGTTCACAAATTGTTAGCATAAGGCTTGTATAAATAACATTCCACCCAAAAAATATATATCAACATATGCCATTAAAAAATTAGTATCACCCCCTAAATAACTACAAGCAATAAGACATACTGAGATGGTTAGATATTATTTGATATCGAGTCCAGATGACACTGTTTGAAAACATTGGACAGTCCTGTCTTATGCTTGGCTCCAGATGATTTGCATCAGTATGTTGTACCTGACAGATATGCCAGTATTTGAGCATGACTCCCAATATTTCACTTTCCTTTTATACTTTTGAAATAGGCAAAATTCCCTAGATCCTGTTTTTTGCTCAAATTCGTTTAATGCATTTCATACAGCAGCTTAAACTATGAAAATTTACACCCTTCTTTTGTCAAATAGAGGTCATAGGTCATTATTTAAGCAATTCTAAGACGTTTTTAAAAACCAGGTTACTTCCGAATGTAAATTTGAAAAGAGTGGCATGTAGGCCATCTTCCCAACAAACCCATAATTCACCACTGCTATCTCTGGACTTCCAAGTCTCGGTGTCTGCAACATTTTAAATTCCAGACCATTTTCACAACTATGTGTTGTAGATCTAGACATAAAAGTTGATTCTAAGCTCACAAACCCTAGCTTAACTAATTACAAGCTCCTTATTGGCCATATACAAAATGATCACTTTCCATCTAAATGTCTTCATATAAAGGATACAGTAAAACCTCGTTATGCTGCCCTTAATAGTATTTACCACCTCACTCAATGCTATCATATCTTCATATACTGCCACCATGTGTCCAGTAAATGAAGGCACTATAAAGAGGTCTGGCAAAATATCAATTAAGACATATAAAAAAATTGTCAGAAAATAGGAATGGGATATTTTGAAATGATTTGATTATATCAAAGATTAACTACATTTCAAATAAATGAATGCATTTGCATTAAGATGTATGTTTGGTAAGCTATACAAATCCACATGATATAAATATTATTTTATAAGTTTAGAAATTGACATTCTAATACATGGATTTTCTCCTCGTATCAAATTTTATGTTTATGTGAATTGTAGTGTCTGATAATGAGATGTTGTAACATATACAGCTATCAGTTGGCTGTTTATGAACTACAGGGATCTGTATAAGCTGAGATATAAACAGGAATTACAAGATAGTGTTTTGGTTTTCACACCCAGACAGCAGTTGATATTGAGATAATATGAAAGTATAAGTTTCTCCCGAGCTCTAGCCTATATATAAGTAAGTTCACTACAGTACATGATACTGATAACACTAAGTCACATGTTCACTGTCTAGTAAAAGCGTAGTCAGAATCCGCTAAGATCAGTTGTAATATAAAACTTTTCAACCATAAAACTAGAATTAGACTTAATATTTGTTATAGAACTGTATGGGACATATATAACACAGTATAGATGATAGGGAAAGCTTCTGACATAAAAATGTGTGATGTTATAAATCAGGTATTACCAGCTTTTGAGGACACTCTGCTGTATTGTATAAGTTACGGACCTCGTCATTGAAAACCAGTCTCATTTAAGGAAGTATCATCACTTTTCTGGTACCAGGTGTCGTATAGGTAATTAATACAACATCTGTTGACTTGTTTAGATAATGCACTGTCGTAGATTCTAATCCCCAGAGCTAGGAAAACACGGGTATGTATATAAATACAGTCTACTGATTACACCATGCATGTAACTGAAAAGACTAACCAGATAGATGTTTAACTTTCTCCTTGGAACAGTCTGTTTAAATAAAGAGCATACTAACCAGATAGATGTTTAACTTTCTCCTTGGAACAGTCTGTTTGCATATTACACAATGTATTATACACAACTTAAATCTATATACTTTATATATTTGAATACAAAATTGATTTAGCACTTAACTTTAGCTTGATTTATAAGCATGTATTTAGCGATTACATAATGACATGCAAATCATCGGGGAGTGTTCATCATCACTGCGGCAAGATTTATGGTAGCTTTTGTAATACCAGTTACTCAACCAGTAAACTACAAATTATGTACCAGAATGTAGACTGCAACCCAGCATGCTTCTGGCAAAATATCATTACCCTGGACCTTTTGGTTATACAGAACAAATTATTTAAAGATTTTAACTTGGTAGTCCTTCATCCCAACATGTTACTGGCATTATCCTAGGCCTCTTGGTTATTCAAAAGAAGTTCTTTTAAAGGTTTTTAACATATTCAACCCTTGTGACCTTGCATATAAGTCAAGGTCATTCATTTGAACAAACTTGGTAGTCCTTCATCCTAGCATGCAACAGACCCAATATCAGTACCCTGGGCCTTTTGGTTATTGAGAAGTTGTTAGAAGAATTTAACATATTTGACCCCTGTGACCTTGAAAGTTGGTCAAGGTCATTCATTTGAACAAACTTGGTAGCCCTTTATCCCAGCATGCTACAAGCCCAATATCAGTACCCTTGGCCTTTTGGTTATTGAGAAGAAGTTGTTTAAAGTAAAATATTGACGCGGGACGCCACGCCATGGCATAAGCTCACACTTGCCCTTGTATTGGGCTGGTGAGCTAATAAAACTAGCTCAGGATGCACGTAATCATTAAAATATTTCCAACTGATCTTGTCACACACAGCTACAACTATTACCTAGTTAACTCATTCATCCCTGAAGACACATTTGAACTCTTCTAATTCAAAGATTAGGGAGTAAAGAATAGGGAGTTGGGCATCTTGTGTGTTACTTTAAAAAAATTCTAGCTCAATACATAACACAAGGTTTAAAAATATAGACTTGTGTCTAACTATGAATTTCATATTATGACATGATTTCTCTACTTATTAACATCGGTATAAAACCAAAGTAAATGTATAGGTAAATATGTCCCCTATTTATACATCAACGATCTGCACATGTGTCACTCCGCACTTTTACACACATATGCCCTTTCTCCATGTGATACCTGCACAACTATCTTCTATACAAAATGATCCTAGATGTACATGTGTTTTTCTATAAATGTGTGCCCATGAGACTTCTATCATAAAACATCCACACACATGTACTCACATATGTCCTGTAGTAACACACATGCATACACCATCTATACACATGTGTCATCAAGTTTTCCTCTTCAGTATGCATGCAGATCGTGATCAATACAAACCATAAATTATCAACGATCTCCAGGTAACCGAAGTAATTATAGCTTATTTATAATGTTTAGGAATTTCTACATCATGTAATATTCTCAAAAAGCGATACATATATACGTGTTAAAGTTGATCAGCACTGTTAGCTTCCTAGCTGCAGTGTTATTACTGAGCAGACATAACCAAGTCACACACTATGTTTCTACGTTAAGCTAACAATGTGTATAGCAGGTGTGTACATAATTTACCGTGAAGCCATCAAAAACATGATGACCATGCATTTAAATAATAAATATGTTTTAAACCTCATGCAGATTTGCAAGAACAATTTCCATAACTTTCAATAATTATCTCCTCTCTAGCTATTTATTGAATCTAAGAATAATGAAAAAATTCATGACTTAATGAATCCATAGAGCATTGTCTACCAATCACCATGCTTTCCTACCAAGCCTTAAGTGTTAACATTACTTAACCCATCTACCAAGCCTTAAGTGTTAACATTACTTAACCCATCTAACAAGTAAGATTTTCTGCAGGACTCTGGATCCAGTATAGATAACACTAGCCGTCCTTGGTACTGAAGCTTCAAAGCTGAAAATACAGCCCATTAATTTGTATATAAGACCTATACTCTGTCTACCCTAAATCAGACACTCATTAATTAGTCATTAGACAATGCACACCTGTAATCTTGTACAGGTAACATACAGGTAGCACTGTGTTGGAGTGCAGGTAGGACACGGCTGTAATGTCATTCCTTCTTGTAAAAATAACAATAATTTAAAGACGATGAATCTGTCATTTTTCCATTCTTTGATTACCTTGTTGATTCTGATTAAGAATGCCTGTTGAGTGTTGTAGGCAAACATCTTCTGAGGGACGGATGACGACGGCATTCTCGGTCAGATCAATGCCAGGTGTTACACACAGGTAGACTAGCCAGACTGGCTCTTTATGTACGACTCCATTATCTATAGTTAGCTTCCACTACTATATTGCACTATAATATTTCCGTACATATATTGCCGGTCAGCTGATCTTGTTGAAGATGACAGATGCGTACCTCCCACCTCGGGAGTGAAGAGTTTTAAAGCTCCGAACCATTACAGATGTATCTGTTAGACTGAGCAGCTTATTAATCAGTTGTAGTTTACATGTTACACACAAAAAATACTCCCAACGTTTACCGGACCTCAACCATGAACCGCAGATTGCACTGACGTACTGTTATAACTACAATTAGGCCAAATGCATGGTATTTATGGGTTTCTGGTGTTCAAACTTGGAGCACTAGCTGTCTGTCGTACCTCGGATATTCACATTATATCAACAGATACACATATAGCCATATGTAGATCTGTTTCCTAGATTATCAAACTTGCTCACAATCTGATATTTTGTCGGACAAAAAATTCACGAAACTGTTGTATAATGCGAAATTTCCAGACACAGTAAGATACACCAGCAAGTGATTTGCACAAAAAAACGGGAATTCCTGAAACAATTGTAACACTCCACAATACATGAACTGATTCTAAAATCTGTAATTCAAACTGTCTGCTGAACAGAATTTGCAATTCTGATGTCCATATATTTCCTGTCATACTTTTTTCAAGCACACAGGTCTGAGTCATTTCCTCATCGACATACCTGTCCTTCAAACACTTTACAAATTTCATGAATAAGTGATTACATAATGCAATGGTGCAGTGGTCTCTCAAACACTGTCAATATTCATTTCTGTATCTAATATCTCAACTTATTCATTGTCATTATACCTGCACCGAGACCTTGTCAATATCAATGTACTTGCTGCAACAATAATTAGGGAAGCTGAAAGGCTCAGATATATGGCGTCTGTGATTTACAACACTAAATATTGACATTGACAAATCCCAGAGTCAGACACATGCAAAAAATTGTGTGTACAGAGTGTCAGACACAAACAATTAATATTTACAGGTACCGTGAACATAAAGGACTTCCTCCTAGTTCATAGGTCAAAGCTAGTTCAATTAAGCTTGAAATTGATGAAAAACGAAAACAAGAAATTCCATGAATTTGCTTATTTGCATATAAACATGCCAGATTACACGATTTGTGTGTAATTTATAGCCAAAAGTTATTATGGTGACTAGCGGATGGTGACCAGGTTTTTATTTATGTAGTGTAGCTAATATTTCTGTGATCACAATTAGGTCAATCCAAGAAGAAAAGCTTGGAAAAATTGGTTTTACTTTGTACTAAACAAATAACTGTAGCAAGTACTTTGTTACTCAATTTGGCCTTATTTGTTTAACACCCTATCCAGGTAATCTAAGGACATACTTTGTTGCTCGAAACAATTAACCTTTAAATATGAGATCATTAATATTGTGTGACCAGGAAGAAATTATTGAAATGAATTTCAGAATAAAGGAATATAAACAGAAGAAATTGACTTTTCTGCTTCCTTTAATTTGTATATCCCTTTCATTTTCAGCCCTCCCCTCCCTGATGTCATTAAGTCCCATTGGGACCTAAACCAGATAACACAACATGACTACCCAGACAGTTCTGACTAGGCTAGACATAATTCAAAATACACACATAATTAAGAATCAATGGCAATGAATGGCTAGAACTTCCCTATAATCCATAAAATGATGATAGAAATGAATACCGGGCCATTTTTAAAACATCTGGCCAAACAGGAGGAAAGGTTTCTAAGTGACCCAGCCAGTAAGGTTCAGGGAACATAAATCAAGTAAAAGCTTGGAGACAATGAAATAAGCCACTCAAATTCATCTGATTATCCAATATCCTCTGACACGATCGCCTTTCAAATTCCTCTGTACAAAAGGCCTACATGTTTTGCGCCTCATTCCAGTCAGCAGGTTTTTTCCCCACCAAACAAACTCCCTTTAAAGCCTTTGTAAAACCTATACACCTTATTACCCATGCTGTGGGAAAATTAACACTGGGACATTTAAGACTGTACGACTGATGTTGAAAAGTTTTATTAGGATTAGTAAACTAGTTTTTTTTTAATTAAACAGCATGCAAAATCTGACAGCTATTCTACATAGTTTAAAATGATGATCAGTCGACTGTGAATTTTTAACTAATGGCACTTTGTGTTGAAATGAATGGATACATTAGTTTTTATGTGCATGGACACACTTTTTTATGTCATTAAACTTAGGGTATGTAAACATAGCTTGATAAATGAGACCCCAGTATACCCAGCCAGACTTGTGACACATAAACACACCGAGATAAAGGTTTTAAACTCTGATGAGGAATTGATAGCAAAAGAAATGTTTTTATTCATTTATGGCATCCCATTTATCTTCAGCTATTAATTACACTGCAATTTTGTTTCATTTTACTGGTTTGATCAAAATGTACCCCAAGACTGAAACAAACCTTGTATAATAAAGAAAGCAGAGTATCAATGTTGACCTATTTTTTTTTATTTTTTTTTATCCCTTTGGACAAAGCATGTTAAAACCACAGGTTGGTTTAACAAGAGTTTTGGAAGAGATGTCATCAAAAGCAAAGTTTTGATCCCTATGGCCTAGGATGCTAGTACCAAAATCAGGTTGAATTCTGTTGAGCAGTTTTGGAGGAAATGTTGTATAATGTAAAAGTTGACAGATGACTGATGACAGATGGATGATCGAACAAGCACCAAGACGTACGTATCAGCTTCTTTGTACCAGGTGAGCTAACAATGGTACATCAATGTGCCCCTGGTTATTTTATAACTACAAATAAGGCCAAGTATCTGTGGCTATACAGGGAAATAACTCCAGACCGGCTTATATACGATAAATATGATAATTAATTGGTATATAATAATATTTTTTTAATAGAAGTGTTATCGTAGACAAGGATTCTAATTACACATGGTCTAGTTGGTTGTGGACATGTGATAGGGACCATCAGAACATCTACAGGGTTTTCCCCGTTAAGCATGCACAAGATGATATAATTCTAGTTATTGATGGCACAACACAAGACTTGACAGACCAAATTAATTAAAACAGAATAAAAACACGGACTTTACAAGTAGCGGGACAAAAAACCTGATATAATCACCACTGAACAAAGACTTGTAAATGCCAATTAAACAATACCTGATCTGTCGTACACGCCTTAAATCTTATCACCACCCTTGTAACCAGTAAAACAATATCTCGACTACTGGTTCATGTGATTATCACAGAAAGAATCGGCTGATAACGTGAGGTAGGAAATAGTGGAGATTCGATGCATGTGTCGATTAGTCTCAATCTAGGTACATGTACCTTCAACCTCAGCTGTTTGACCTTTAACCTTCATGAACCCTGAACTGCTCATCAGTATAACAGTATATTACAGCTTAGTACTACTTAGTGATTGATCTACATGTCTCTGAAAAAATGATCCTCTAACAAAAGGTTTTCTACACATGTGACAGAGATAATGCTGGAATACCAATTTAATATTGCATTATCTCTCCTTTTTTTTGGAAAATGTTACAAATACCAATAATACACATGTAACAAAATATTGCTGACACAAAAATCGTATTTGTAGAGATGAAAAATCATCAATAACACATCATCTTCTTTGCATTGGTGACGAAATGTTGTTGATGCAAAGGTGTTTTGAGCAGTTGATAAATATGCTGACATATGTAATTTCATAGATTTACAACACATGTTACTAAACAAGAAATATCTATTGCAGAAGAATGATGACCATTCCAAAATTTTAATAAATCACCTGTTTTCCCAAGGTGACCCAATTTAAGTCTGGTGTAATAGTATATCTATGGAGGGGTATGTGACGGACCATTATATACTGGCTCTAGTGTGTCACACTACGCCACTGATCTATAGTCTACCTATCATACTGTACCTAATAACCAACACTATATAACACTGTGTAAGGACGTGCTACAGACACTGGACGTCAAAAACAGTCACCAATCATTTTCTAATAACGAGTTGCAGAAAAATCAATTTTAGTACATATCAGGAAATCAAAAATTGATGAAATATTTAGTTCTGAACACATGAACATTGACATATATCTGAATACAATACCACATGATCTATAGAGATGATAAAATATTCACAAAAGCATCTTGATCTTTCGGTCCTTAAACAGAGTCCTAACACCTGGTAATAAACACAATGCCCCCAAGGCAATGAATGATTTCCTCATAGCATTAATTGTCACAAAACTATAGTCTTTAAATCCATGTTTTAGTGTCCTTGATAAAGAATTTGTCTATAACGTCATGTTTCATTGTCCTTGACACAGAACTAGTCTGTTAGGTTATGTTTCATTGTCCTTCACACAGAACTAGTCCATAAGGTCATGTTTCATTATCCTTCACACAGAACTAGTCCATAAGGTCATGTCTCATTGTCCTTGACACAGAACTAGTCCATAAGATCATGTTTCATTGTCCTTGACACAGAACTAGGCTATAAGGTCATATTTCATTGTATTAGACACAGAACTAGTCTATCAGGTCATGTTTTATTGTCCTTGACACAGAACTAGTCCATAAGGTCATATTTCATTGTCCTTCATACAGAACTAGTCTATAAGGTCATATTTCATTGTCCTTGACACAGAACTAGTCTATAAGGTCATATTTAATTGTCCTTGACACAGAACTAGTCCATAAGGTCATATTTCATTGTCCTTGACACAGAACTAGTCTGTTAGGTCATGTTTCATTGTCCTTGCCACAGAACTAGTCTATAAGGTCATATTTCATTGTCCTTCACACAGAACTAGTCTATAAGGTCATATTTCATTGTCCTTGACACAGAACTAGTCTGTTAGGTTATGTTTCATTGTCCTTCACACAGAACTAGTCTGTTAGGTCATGTTTCATTGTCCTTGCCACAGAACTAGTCTATAAGGTCATATTTCATTGTCCTTCACACAGAACTAGTCCATAAGATAATGTTTCATTGTCCTTGACACAGAACTAGTCCATAAGATCATGATTCATTGTCCTTGACACAGAACTAGTCCATAAGATCATGTTTCATTGTCCTTGACACAGAACTAGGCTATAAGGTCATATTTCATTGTATTAGACACAGAACTAGTCTATCAGGTCATGTTTCATTGTCCTTGACACAGAACGAGTCTATAAGGTCATATTTCATTGTATTAGACACAGAACTAGTCTATCAGGTCATGTTTTATTGTCCTTGACACAGAACTAGTCCATAAGGTCATATTTCATTGTCCTTCATACAGAACTAGTCTATAAGGTCATATTTCATTGTCCTTAACATAAAATCAGTCTATAAGGTCATGTTTCATTGTCCTTAACACATAATTAGTCTAGAAGGTCATGTTTCATTGTCCTTGACACAGAATTAGGCTATAATGTTATGTTTCATTGTCCTTGACACAGAACTAGTCTATAAGGTCATTTTTCATTGTATTAGACACAGAATCAGTCTTTAAGGTCATATTTCATTGTCCTTGACACAGAACTAGTCTGTTAGGTTATGTTTCATTGTCCTTGACACAAAACTAGTCTATAAGGTCATGTTTCATTGTCCTTCACACAGAGCCAGGCCATAAGGTCATGTTTCATTGTCCTTGACACAGAATTAGGCTATAATGTTATGTTTCATTGTCCTTGACACAGAACTAGTCTGTTAGGTCATGTTTCATTGTCCTTGACACAAAACTAGTCTATAAGGTCATGTTTCATTGTCCTTCACACAGAGCTAGTCCATACGGTCATGTTTCATTGTCCTTGACACAGAACTAGACCATAAGGTCATATTTCATTGTCCTTCACACAGAACTAGTCCATAAGATAATGTTTCATTGTCCTTGACACAGAACTAGTCTGTTATGTCATGTTTCATTGTCCTTGACACAGAACTAGACCATAAGGTCATATTTCATTGTCCTTCACACAGAACTAGTCCATAAGATAATGTTTCATTGTCCTTGACACAGAACTAGTCTGTTAGGTTATGTTTCATTGTCCTTCACACAAAACTAGTCCATAAGGTCATGTTTCATTGTCCTTCACACAGAGCTAGTCCATAAGGTCATGTTTCATTGTCCTTCATACAGAACTAGTCCAAAAGGTCATGTTTCATTGTCCTTGACACAGAAGTAGTCTGTTAGGTCATGTTTCATTGTCCTTGACACAGAATTAGGCTATAATGTTATGTTTCATTGTCCTTGACACAGAACTAGTCTGTTATGTCATGTTTCATTGTCCTTGACACAGAACTAGTCCATAAGATCATGTTTCATTGTCCTTGACACAGAACTAGGCTATAAGGTCATATTTCATTGTATTAGACACAGAACTAGTCTATCAGGTCATGTTTTATTGTCCTTGACACAGAACTAGTCCATAAGGTCATATTTCATTGTCCTTCATACAGAACTAGTCTATAAGGTCATATTTCATTGTCCTTCACACAGAACTAGTCCATAAGATAATGTTTCATTGTCCTTGACACAGAACTAGTCTGTTAGGCTATGTTTCATTGTCCTTCACACAGAACTAGTCCAAAAGGTCATGTTTCATTGTCCTTGACACAGAATTAGGCTATAATGTTATGTTTCATTGTCCTTGACACAGAACTAGTCTATAAGGTCATTTTTCATTGTCCTTGACACAGAACTAGTCTGTTATGTTATGTTTCATTGTCCTTGACACAGAACTAGTCTTTAAGGTCATATTTCATTGTCCTTGACACAGAACTAGTCTATAAGGTCATTTTTCATTGTATTAGACACAGAATCAGTCTTTAAGGTCATATTTCATTGTCCTTGACACAGAACTAGTCTATAAGGTCATATTTCATTGTCCTTGACACAGAATCAGTCTATAAGGTCATATTACATTGTCTTTGACACAAAATCAGTCCATAAGGTTATGTGTCATTGTCCTTGACACAGAACTAGTCTATAAGGTCATATTTCATTGTCCTTGACACAGAATCAGTCTATAAGGTCATATTTCATTGTCTTTGACACAGAACTAGTCCATAAGGTTTTTCATTGTCTTAGACACAAAATCAGTCTTTAAGGTCATGTTTCATTGTCCTTGACACAGAACTAATCTGTAAGGTCATGTTTCATTGTCTTAGACACAAAATCAGTCCATAAGGTTATGTTTCATTGTCTTAGACACAAAATCAGTCTTTAAGGTCATGTTACATTTACTTTGACCCAAAATCAGTCCATAAGGTTATGTTTCATTGTCTTAGACACGAAATCAGTCCATAAGGTCATGTGTCATTGTCCTTGACACAGAACTAGTCTATAAGGTCCTGTTTCATTGTCTAAGACACAAAATCAGTCCATAAGGTTATGTTTCATTTTCCTTGACACAGAACTAATCTGTAAGGTCATGTTTCATTGTCTTAGACACAAAGTCAGTCCATAAGGTTATGTTTCATTGTCTTAGACACAAAATCAGTCCATAAGGTTTTATTTCATTGTCTTAAGACACAAAATCAGTCCAAAAGGTCATGTGTCATTGTCCTTGACACAGAACTAGTCAAATCTTATTGGCCTGGATTCATAATTATTTATAAAGTGCAACATAATTTGTTTAGTTACCATGTCTCTGACTTGACAAGCTAGGTCTTTATATAAAGACTAATTGCCAAATGTCAATCAAATTGTTGTAATGCAGGAAGACTTCATAGAATGTTGAACCAATATAACACCAGAACGTTGTTTCAATACGGAATCTGTCACCATCTTCACCTAAAACAATGGCAGAGCCCAAATTATGTCAGCAGTTCCCCTACAGCAAATGATATGGCCTAGCTAAGTCAAAACAATTTCTGCCTCACAATGAGAGCTGTTGTTCCCCTACAATAGTACAGTGTTGGTGTTGACATCCCGTTACTGGGAGTCCCACTGTTATGTAAATCACAGCCTTACTTTTAGTTTTGTGTATCACCAACTAACACAAACCTCTCATCCTATACATTAACACTCCACTATATACACAAATACTATTCTCCTGGATAACCTCCCCTTGTACTTTTAGAATAACTGTAATCATCATAGCACATGCTACTTGACTTTTGTCTGTATTTCTGACATAAAGTATACAGTGCTCAGATGAGTTCCCATTTAACACTAATTCATTATTACCCAAGTAATTCATAATTATTTATGTTGTAATCTTGTTGCCAAGCTGAAGAACAGATTTTCTGTATTCCCTGTTCTGCACTTTTAGGGTTTATTTTCTGTAGACAGAAGGAATATCTCCATGTTGTGCTTTTATTATACAGTTTTAATCATAATGAAACACTAAGAATTCTTGGCATATTCCTGGACATATTTGTATGCTACACTTCTGCAATGTCACTTCTCATTACAGAATCAGAGGTCCCTGTTTATGCATTCCTGCGGAGCATGCCTTCCTACGTAACTTTGATTACAGAGGCACACTTGACATGCTGAAGTATCTTACAACTGTTACATGTAACATCATTAGATACAAACTACGTCAAGCAATTCTACAAAAATCCACTTACTCTCTAATGGCTGAAGAATTTCAATGAACTAATTTTAAATTTTATAAAAGGACAAATATTTTGGTCTGCTCAGATAAGGGCTACAAATTGCGCTAAAAACATTCAACATATTCTTATTCAATTTTTTAATTTGTAAATCCAGTGAAACTCATTTACTTGAACTCGCATTACTCGAATTCCCTCTTACATATTTCACTGATTTATCCCCCACCACTCAAAACCTTAGTAATTAACCTGTCCATTCGCCGAACAGGAAGACACCCCCGTGCATCAGACCTTTAGCTGCGTGCAGTCCATGTTCATTGTTCGGGCTCGTGACAAAAGGGTTACGAGTTCGAGTCACGGCACGGCACTTTGTTGTATCTTTGAGCAAGATACTTTACTCTGCTTGTTCCAATTTACTCAGCTGTAAATGAGTACGTGATTGGGCAGTGCTAGAATTGTAGAATGCTAGCTGTGAGCACCAAAATGGCAGCACCGGCTGTATGCTCCACAGGAAGTTAAGAAATATATTGGCTGGTTGCATAAGACCCTATAACTACGGATAATAATTTGTGAACTGCTTTGAGAAGACCAATAACTAGATTGTGATAAAGCATATATAAGAACCTCAAATCATTATTATTAATAATATTCATTGTGCTTATACAGGTGTCAGTCTGACGTAAGATATAACTAAAGTATAAACAGTAGTATCATTAATTACTTGCATAGTTACTCTCATGTGGCTGCATTATCATTTTGTGTGCATATTTATTATTTCTCAACAATGTTTTGACATTGATGTTTAGCGAAAGTGTTTATGCATCCGGTGTGTAAAACCGTATTTCGGCATGGCAACATTAAGCGGAAGTCTCATAGCGGATTCCTACCTACAGCTTTTTGTTTTACTTCTTTTCGCTATTCAGACAGCTATATGTTTGCATTGTTGAGCTAACTTATATCTTATTAAAAGTTGTTATCTTTATTAAACTTCTTTGTTACTTCTATCATCTACACCTGCGACATTTGCAGTGATCGTACTGTCTGTCGTACAACCTGAGGAAACAAATAATGATGTCGGATGAACTTTGGACTCGTGGAGTATCAGGTATTCCTTAAACTATTGATCTCAACCCTATGAGTTTGGGATAGCAGGGTTTTACTGTAATTATATTGACAATTTGACCAAGTACAGCTATGCAGATTACATCAATCAGAGTATTTTGAATACAAGCTAAACAGATTTATTTCAAGATCCCTTTATTTAACTAAATAAGAACATAATTAAAACGCACCGGAAATCTCAAAAATTTTAATCACGAAAATCTTGAAGAAAAAACCCCAACAAAGTAGGCGTATTAAAAGTAAATAAAAAGACTGTCAATAAAAGAACTCTGCCACTCTTTTAAATACATGATTGAGTAGAGGTGTTGATGTTACAGTGACAGACGCACGCGACACCACCACGCCATGTACCTGTCCCACCACAGTGCCAACAATGCAGCAATTCAGATCACGCCTGTTGCAAACATTCAGAGGTTTTGTTTCAACAGAACAATTAAATCATGGTTTTGAAACTGTTCAATAAAAATATCAGACCAAATTCAAAGAGACCACACAAGAACCACAAGAACTGGAATAAATCCTTAAAAAATATGCAAGATGTTGCATAATCTAGTTTTGCTGTGCAGCATGTTTCATTCATGTTTTAGAAAGATTATTGCGAGTTTAATCTGATCTAGTCGGACTATATAATGTAGTTA
>NW_018405816.1:337332-356202 GCF_002113885.1 Mizuhopecten yessoensis
TATAGCTGTAACAATTCCGTGATATTGTAAGAAATTTGCTCTAACACCATATTTTTCTCTTAATTCAAAAAAACTGAAGAAGTTGTTGTTATCCTTTTTTAAGTCATTAACTACTACAACTCCCTTCCTATACCAATCCTTATAAAAAACACTATTATTATCTATTTTGATTTTTTCGTTTAACCATATAGGCATGTCGGAGATCTGTTTTGAATCTGTATATTTTTCCTCAAGAATAATAAGATTTTTCCATGCAAGAAAGACATCTTTCCAGAAAAGATTTTTACAGTTATTATGACAAAAGGAAATATAGTCTGGTCCACAGTTTACAAGAAGGTTTTTATCAATATTTGAATTAAAAATAATTTGCCACGTTCCTGTTGTTGAGAGTAATCTTCTAATCCAAGTTAGTTTTAATGAGTCTATAAATGATTTAATATGAATCATTTTGAGACCACCATCAGAAAAGTTTTTAATGATTACATCTCTTTTAATTTTATCAATCTTACTATTCCAGAGGAAATTATATATTTCTGTATTTAGTTTTTTCAGAAGTTGTCTAAAACTTTAAACATAACTGACCCCTGTAACCTTGAATAAAGGTCCAGATCATTCATTTAAACAAACTTGGTAACTCTTGGTAGTCTCCTGAGTGTGTAACTGGCCAAATATCATCGGCTCTACATCTATAGTTTATAAATAAACAAGCTGTGGTTTATAGACAAACAAGGGCCAAAAACCTGTAGTTTATAGACAAACAAGGACCACACATCTATAGTTTATAGACAAACAAGGGCCAAAAAGCTGTAGTTTATAGACAAAAAAGGACCATACATCTATAGTTTATAGACAAACAAGGACCATACATCTATAGTTTATAGACAAACAAGCTGTAGTTTATAGACAAACAAGGTCCAAAAACCTGTAGTTTATAGACAAACAAGCTGTAGTTTAGAGACAAACAAGGGCCAAAAAGCTGTAGTTTATAGACTTGTAATGGCCAAAAAGCTGTAGTTTATAGATTAATAAGGGCCAAAAAGCTGTAGTTTATAGACAAACAAGGACCATACATCTAAAGTTTAGTGACAAACAAGGGCCAAAAAGCTGTAGTTTATAAACAAACAAGGGCCAAAAAGCTGTAGTTTATAGACAAACAAGGTCCAAAAAGCTGTAGTTTAGAGACAAACTAGGGCCAAACTGATGTAGTTTATAGACTTATAAGGGCCTAAAAGCTGTAGTTTATAGACAATTAAACAAGGACCAAAAAGTTGTAGTTTATAGACTAATAAGGACCAAAAAGGTGTAGTTTATAGACAAACAAGGGTTAAAAAGCTGTAGTTTATAGACTAATAAGAGCAAAAAAGCTGTAGTTTATAGACTAATAAGGGCCAAAAAGCTGTAGTTTATAGACAAACAAGGACCATACATCTATAGTTTAGAGACAAACAAGGACCATACATCTATAGTTTAGAGACAAACAAGGACCATACATCTATAGTTTAGAGACAAACAAGGGCCAAAAAGCTGTAGTTTATAGACAAACAAGGGCCAAAAAGCTGTAGTTTATAGACAAACAAGGACCATACATCTATAGTTTAGAGACAAACAAGGACCATACATCTATAGTTTAGAGACAAACAAGGACCATACATCTATAGTTTAGAGACAAACAAGGGCCAAAAAGCTGTAGTTTATAGACAAACAAGGGCCAAAAAGCTGTAGTTTATAGACAAACAAGGACCATACATCTATAGTTTAGAGACAAACAAGGACCATACATCTATAGTTTAGAGACAAACAAGGACCATACATCTATAGTTTAGAGACAAACAAGGGCCAAAAAGCTGTAGTTTAGAGACAAACAAGGGCCAAAATGCTGTAGTTTATAGACAAACAAGGGCCAAAAAGCTGTAGTTAATAGACAAACAAGGGCCCAAAAGCTGTAGTTTATAGACAAATAAGGACCAAAAAGTGCTGTAGTTTATAGACAAACAAGGACCAAAAAGTGCTGTAGTTTATAGACAAACAAGGACCAAAAAGTGCTGTAGTTAATAGACAAACAAGGACCAAAAAGTGCTGTAGTTTATAGACAAACAAGGGCCAAAACGCTGTAGTTTATACACAAATAAGGGCCAAAAAGCTGTAGTTTAGAGACAAACAAGGGCCAAAAAGCTGTAGTTTAGAGACAAACAAGGACCAAAAAGTTGTAGTTTAGAGACAAACAAGCTTAAGTGTCATACAGCTATAGTGACTTATATATATATACAGGGAAATAACTTTCGCCTTTATGCCTTCCAAAATGAGGACAAATTTATCACAGCAGCTAATATCAGAACAAAGCAAACCATATATAATATTACATAATGAAGGGTAAATATGGATTTTAGTTGTGAAGGGAGAATGTTTGACAGGGTGAAAGTTTCCCAAGTATGAGATATACAGCTATTTTAAAATACACAAAAAGATCCAGAGCTATACAGCTATAAATAAACAATAGGTCATGACCCTAACACCTTTTGTTTAACCTAACACCTATCAGTTTCACCATAGACCACATTCTGTATCCATAAATCAAATTAGCATCGCACCATGAATGATATATAAATGTCTACAATTAAAATGAAATATAATGCCCACAATGATACGGGGTGTAGGTGACATCTTGTCACACTCTTGTCAGTGTATTTTAAGCATGTACCCTTTCTGATGAGTGAATATATAGGTGGTTATCAATATAGACATGGTTAAGCACCAGTGGGATCCAGATGATATTCTGTTGAAATGCTTCAAGTGGATGTTTGAGACCTATGGAGTCAGGACTATTACAAGCTGTACATCTGTGAACCCGATAACCTAACAAATTAAACAATACACCATTCCTGACTGACGGTTATGGTAAATGTTGCTCAGATTGTATTATTATTTATAGATGTAATTTATATCAGAATTTAACTCTTTTCATCGAAGTGTTTTCATTAATTATGACCACTAGGATATATATTGTTCCTGTATTTGTTGACCTCAGCTTATAGTGGGCCACCCACAGATTTCAGCTTTTAGAGGCAAAATCAGCTTCAAGGGCAAACTCAGATGTTTTATTAGACAAATTCAACTTTGAGAGTGTCTACCTGTAAATATACTTAACCATATACCTTTATAGATCTATCTACCTGTACAGGATATTTGCCTTTGGGAAATCACCTACCCTTAGTTTGCTTTCTTATACCTCAGCTATTGGGAACAAAAAGACTTCTGAGAAATCTTGATCAAAATGGATAAGGTCATTTTAAGAAGTTCAATACAATTTGTTTTTACTGTTTCCGGATCTAAACTATTTTTTGAGGATTTAGACTACATGGTAGGTAAAATGTAACAGTGACCTAGTCAGTACTATTGATCATCCCCTGCTCCCTAATACAGGTATTCTAGGTAAAATGTAACAGTGACATAGTCAGCACTATTGATCATCCCCTGCTCTCTAATACAGGTATTCTAGGTAAAATGTAACAGTGACATAGTCAGCACTATTGATCATCCCCTACTCCCTAATACAGGTATTCTAGGTAAAATGTAACAGTGACATAGTCAGCACTATTGATCATCCCCTACTCCCTAATACAGGTATTCTAGGTAAAATGTAACAGTGACATAGTCAGCACTATTGATCATCCCCTACTCCCTAATACAGGTATTCTAGGTAAAATGTAACAGTGACATAGTCAGCACTATTGATCATCCCCTACTCCCTAATACAGGTATTCTAGGTAAAATGTAACAGTGACATAGTCAGCACTATTGATCATCCCCTACTCCCTAATACAGGTATTCTAGGTAAAATGTAACAGTGACATAGTCAGCACTATTGATCATCCCCTACTCCCTAATACAGGTATTCTAGGTAAAATGTAACAGTGACATAGTCAGCACTATTGATCATCCCCTACTCCCTAATACAGGTATTCTAGGTAAAATGTAACAGTGACATAGTCAGCACTATTGATCATCCCCTACTCCCTAATACAGGTATTCTAGGTAAAATGTAACAGTGACATAGTCAGCACTATTGATCATCCCCTACTCCCTAATACAGGTATTCTAGGTAAAATGTAACAGTGACATAGTCAGCACTATTGATCATCCCCTACTCCCTAATACAGGTATTCTAGGTAAAATGTAACAGTGACATAGTCAGCACTATTGATCATCCCCTACTCCCTAATACAGGTATTCTAGGTAAAATGTAACAGTGACATAGTCAGCACTATTGATCATCCCCTACTCCCTAATACAGGTATTCTAGGTAAAATGTAACAGTGACATAGTCAGCACTATTGATCATCCCCTACTCCCTAATACAGGTATTCTAGGTAAAATGTAACAGTGACATAGTCAGCACTATTGATCATCCCCTACTCCCTAATACAGGTATTCTAGGTAAAATGTAACAGTGACATAGTCAGCACTATTGATCATCCCCTACTCCCTAATACAGGTATTCTAGGTAAAATGTAACAGTGACATAGTCAGCACTATTGATCATCCCCTACTCCCTAATACAGGTATTCTAGGTAAAATGTAACAGTGACATAGTCAGCACTATTGATCATCCCCTACTCCCTAATACAGGTATTCTAGGTAAAATGTAACAGTGACATAGTCAGCACTATTGATCATCCCCTACTCCCTAATACAGGTATTCTAGGTAAAATGTAACAGTGACATAGTCAGCACTATTGATCATCCCCTACTCCCTAATACAGGTATTCTAGGTAAAATGTAACAGTGACATAGTCAGCACTATTGATCATCCCCTACTCCCTAATACAGGTATTCTAGGTAAAATGTAACAGTGACATAGTCAGCACTATTGATCATCCCCTACTCCCTAATACAGGTATTCTAGGTAAAATGTAACAGTGACATAGTCAGCACTATTGATCATCCCCTACTCCCTAATACAGGTATTCTAGGTAAAATGTAACAGTGACATAGTCAGCACTATTGATCATCCCCTACTCCCTAATACAGGTATTCTAGGTAAAATGTAACAGTGACATAGTCAGCACTATTGATCATCCCCTACTCCCTAATACAGGTATTCTAGGTAAAATGTAACAGTGACATAGTCAGCACTATTGATCATCCCCTACTCCCTAATACAGGTATTCTAGGTAAAATGTAACAGTGACATAGTCAGCACTATTGATCATCCCCTACTCCCTAATACAGGTATTCTAGGTAAAATGTAACAGTGACATAGTCAGCACTATTGATCATCCCCTACTCCCTAATACAGGTATTCTAGGTAAAATGTAACAGTGACATAGTCAGCACTATTGATCATCCCCTACTCCCTAATACAGGTATTCTAGGTAAAATGTAACAGTGACATAGTCAGCACTATTGATCATCCCCTACTCCCTAATACAGGTATTCTAGGTAAAATGTAACAGTGACATAGTCAGCACTATTGATCATCCCCTACTCCCTAATACAGGTATTCTAGGTAAAATGTAACAGTGACATAGTCAGCACTATTGATCATCCCCTACTCCCTAATACAGGTATTCTAGGTAAAATGTAACAGTGACATAGTCAGCACTATTGATCATCCCCTACTCCCTAATACAGGTATTCTAGGTAAAATGTAACAGTGACATAGTCAGCACTATTGATCATCCCCTACTCCCTAATACAGGTATTCTAGGTAAAATGTAACAGTGACATAGTCAGCACTATTGATCATCCCCTACTCCCTAATACAGGTATTCTAGGTAAAATGTAACAGTGACATAGTCAGCACTATTGATCATCCCCTACTCCCTAATACAGGTATTCTAGGTAAAATGTAACAGTGACATAGTCAGCACTATTGATCATCCCCTACTCCCTAATACAGGTATTCTAGGTAAAATGTAACAGTGACATAGTCAGCACTATTGATCATCCCCTACTCCCTAATACAGGTATTCTAGGTAAAATGTAACAGTGACATAGTCAGCACTATTGATCATCCCCTACTCCCTAATACAGGTATTCTAGGTAAAATGTAACAGTGACATAGTCAGCACTATTGATCATCCCCTACTCCCTAATACAGGTATTCTAGGTAAAATGTAACAGTGACATAGTCAGCACTATTGATCACCCCCTACTCCCTAATACAGGTATTCTAGGTAAAATGTAACAGTGACATAGTCAGCACTATTGATCATCCCCTGATCCCTAATACAGGTATTCTAGGTGGACATTTACAAATACAATTTGCTTAAAGTACCTGTAACCTACACATAAAACATCACCTTGTGTCTTGTACTTGCAAACACTTGCTTTACTGATTCACAGCGACCTCCAACACTTATAAATCCCCTTCACAGTGTGTATTGTATATGTCTATCTCAAACCCGGAGAAAAATCAATATCGCAAATATGGATCAATAAACAAAGAAACATACATATAGTGATATCAAAGTTTTACTTTCTACACAAACAATGTACATATTAAATGTGTCGTAATATTTCAAGACTGGCTGGTTCCTTTGTCAACTGATGTCTGAAGATACTGAAGATATATACCTAAAGTGTTTCGTTCCTAAACCAAAATCCTCTTTGATAAGTCCTTGGAAGCTGATCGATACAAAAACTGATATGCAGTTTCACTTTTGATATGTACTGTAAATCAACATCTGGTCTTTAACCTGTTTGATGATCATAACCTAGATCCCCCACAGGGAGGGGTTTATCCCATACAAGGAATGCCATTTACTCTTCAACAGACTCCTCTGTGAAGTTGATGAGTTGTGGTATGACTTATGTTTCTTGAGCCCTTAACTAGCTGATAAACCAAGCTGGCAGTCATCGATAGAGGTTTACATCAGTACTCCCAATAGATCTTTATGGTACAGTGTACCAGTGTGACAGCTAGTGATGTCAGAGTGATAGCAATGATAGAGGTTTACAACAGTACTCCCAATAGATCTTTATGGTACAGTGAACCAGTGTGACAGCTAGTGATGTCAGAAGTGTTAGCAATGATAGAGGTTTACAACAGTACTCTCAATAGATCTTTATTGTACAGTGTACCAGTGTGACAGCTAGTGATGTCAGAAGTGTTAGCAATGATAGAAGTTTACAACAGTACTCTCAATAGATCCTTCTTGTACAGTGTACCAGTGTGTTAGCGAGTGATGTCAGAGTGTTAGCATTAATAGAGGTATACAACAGTACTCTCAATAGATCTTTATGGTACAGTGTACCAGTGTGATAGCTAGTGATGTCAGAAGTCCTAGCAATGATAGAGGTTCACAACAGTACTCCCAATAGATCTTTATGGTACAGTGAACCAGTGTGACAGCCAGTGATGTCAGAAGTGTTAGCAATGATAGAGATTTACAACAGTACTCCTAATAGATCTTTATGGTACAGTGAACCAGGGTGACAGCTAGTGATGTTAGAAGTGTTAGCAATGATAGAGGTTTACATCAGTACTCCCAATAGATCTTTATGGTACAGCGTAGCAGTGTGTTAGCTAGTGCATGATGTCAGAAGTGTTAGCAATGATAGAAGTTTACAACAGTACTCCCAATAGATCTTTATTGTATAGTTTACCAGAGTGACAGCTAGTGATGTCAGAAGTGTTAGCAATGATAGAGGTTTAAAACAGTACTCCCAATAGATCTTTATGGTACAGTGTACCAGTGTGTTAACTAGTGATGTCAGAGTGTTAGCAATGATAGAGGTTTAAAACAGTACTCCCAATAGATCTTAATGGTACAGTGTACCAATGACAGCTAGTGATGTCAGAGTGATAGCAATGATAGAGGTTTACAACAGTACTCCCAATAGATCTTAATGGTACAGTGTACCAGTGACAGCTAGTGATGTCAGAGTGTTAGCAATGATAGAGGTTTACAACAGTACTTCCAATAGATCTTTATGGTACAGTGTACCAGTGTGTTAACTAGTGATGTCAGAGTGTTAGCAATGATAGAGGTTTACAACAGTACTTCCAATAGATCTTTATTGTACAGTGTACCAGTGTGTTAGCTAGTCATGTCAGAGTGTTAGCAATGATAGTGGTTTACATCAGTACTCCCAATAGATCTTTATGGTACAGTGTACCAGTGTGACAGCTAGTGATGTCAGAGTGTTAGCAATGATAGAGGTTTACAACAGTACTCCCAATAGATCTTTATGGTACAGTGTACCAGTGTGACAGCTAGTGATGTCAGAGTGTTAGCAATGATAGAGGTTTACAACAGTACTCCCAATAGATCTTTATGGTACAGTGTACCAGTGTGACAGCTAGTGATGTCAGAGTGATAGCAATGATAGAGGTTTACAACAGTACTCCCAATAGATCTTTATGGTACAGTGTACCAGTGTGACAGCTAGTGATGTCAGAGTGTTAGCAATAGTATTGAGGTCAAAGTAAACACAGTGTGACCTTTGGGTTTATACTGTGACTGATTTTGTCAATTAAGAAATGGCCACAAACTGCCAGGAGAATATCTATCAACCATAAGCATAGTCCAGCAAATCCCTCCCACAATCATTATCCCTAATTTGGGTTTGAAATGGCATTATATAGCAAATATGTTTTCAACTTATCTTTTGGAGTAAATTTAACAACAGTTATGACTTCATTTTAAAGAAATAACAATAAAAAGTGTTTTCTCCATATTAAGATTGTTTAGCAGGAAAACTTTAAAAAAATTACAAAATAATTTCAAAATATAATCAAATCTGTTTAACTGCTGCTCTATCTCCATTTTCTACTGATCTCAAATACACTGAAATTCTATTAATACCATTGTGATGCATTGCCATATTCCCTGAATTACTGCAGTATGAACATTCTTAGTAAAATAGTGACCCACCCTTAATGTTAAGCTAAGAATGAAGTACCGATAGTTTAATTGTTATTTTAAGAGAATTACAGCCAGGAAACTGTGTGCTGTCACGCTAACCTGTGTTGTATAATCTGACTCGTTACACAGAGCCTCACAGAACACAGTACACAAACTCCATTAGGTACACATAGCATCCTACCTTTGTGTTCCTTGTCATACCTGGAGACAACAGCTCAAGGTATCACAGTACTGTCAGAGTTACCTCCCTTCTACACAAAACTATATTACATCAAGGTCTCTTCTGATGCCATGAAAATAACTTTGAAAGGAATGTTTCATCAAATCAAAGAATTGTTTTTTAATAACAGGACAAAAATAAATACATTTGTACTTCAAAAATGTTTTTGGTGTGTTTGGTGTCAAGATACAGATCACATAAACATTAATAACATGTATTTATAATATAAAGTTAGCACAGTCAACCAATACAGATTTACCTGTACCCTGACAAATATCAATAAAAAACATGAAAAACAATACTCTCTTATTGAATCGCACCAGTGACCCAAGAAGATGGTGTAAGAACAACATGCACTGAACAGAAGATGTGGAGGCAGATGTGAATTCCCCGAACACTTACTGATACGAGTATATGGGCATATCCATTCCCGTCTAACGGGAACATTAAATTATCTCAATTTGTGATAAATTTCCTACAAGAGGGATTATCCAGTGCTTTCACATGATGTCAGAAATTACCCGACAAGATCTTTCCCTGCCAAAGTCCTGTTATTTTGAAAATTGATGAATAATAGCAATTCTGTTTAGTGACTAAGGAATGGACTGTTGCCTGTTTCTGTATTGACTGGTCTGACTTCCCCCGAGGTCTGTGAACGGTGTTGGCCACGATCATGCAACATGTGCGTCTACCCCGTGGGAATTTCTGTACAGATGTCTTGTGTAAAGTAAGAACCATAATAAAGTCATGTTGGAAATTATTCTCAATCGCACGCTTGTTAAATAATCAATACATAAAAAGTCCACTCGATTGGCACATAGTCTGTGTAACTTTTTCCAAGTTACAATCTCAACTTGTGTAATTATATATAATCTTCTAAAATTATATAGATTCAGAAATTTAGCTTGTAAAAAATCATGGGCATCCTAAGGAAGGGGTCAAACAAGTACTTCTTTATATTCCAAAATTTAGTCATACATGCAAGAACTATTTTTTTCAAGATGCCGGTCTGTCCTACATGTCTAAGAAGGGATCATTATTCTACATTTATTGTCCGTAATACTTAAGAGATTTGGGATTCCTTAAAGCAAGGGCAATAACAATTTTATTATGCCGAAAAAAAATCAATCAACAATAAGAACCCAATAGTAGAGACGATGAGGATGATGCGCCATTTTTGTTGTCTGCTTCCGTCATTTGGAACTAGGTTGTGGTGGCTCTTGTGCATTTTCTAGAGCGTGTGAGGGTAACATGATGATCCATTGACACTTGAAGGTACACAGGTTTTGTAATACATAAACGTCAGTCTGGATGCCAATCATGGCCGAAGCTCCGGTCTTCCCAGACTGGTAGTTATATAGATGGTGTGTGACATAACAACTGTCCTAGGCTCATGGACCCGACATTAAAGTCAACTACAGCTATCATGTCTCAAAGACTACATGCAACCCACCCAAGGACAAATAAGGTCAAAAAGGGTCAGAGGTCACATACAATCTGACTAAGTAGTTTTGTTTTACAAGGTCAGCACCACCTTTGTACAGATCAGAGAGAATTGGGTGATGCCTTTGTTTGACAGTTGTGTGTGTATAGGTGATACAGTAACAGACTTGTCCAACCTTATGGCAGTTGAACAGACTTCAAGGTTATAAATGTTTGTCATGGGAACTACAAAACTGACTGCAGCCATGCCTGTGAAAGCAGCCTAAACATGACAAAAGGTTTAAATTGTAATCAATTTTACAGATATCTTCGTCAGCTCTTTACTCACATAGCAGACTTTTCCAGAAGTTACATTATTCTGTCTAAACCAGACTTATAAACTAACGTCTCATGGAAATTATTGATGATTGTGAAAAGACATAAAAGCCTTATGTTTATGGCCCTGTCAAGGCTCCATCAAAGCCTTGTTATCATGTTGTGTTATCATCTTCTGTGCGATATTCAGAAGAACACTTTTTCCCCTTTCTTCTTCAGCTATGTAATTGATCTGACAGATTTAGTTATGAATATTACATACTGGAAAACTTTCGTTCAGTCAAATATTTACCCTTCACCGGTAAAATTCATATCACTTAATGTTACTTAATATTCACTGTCATGATAAATTTACCCTACTTACAGGAGGCAAAAAATAACTGCTTAATTGTGGCAAAAAAATCAAGCATACAGAATCACCTTAACCCCAAACAAACATTTTACACAAACAATGTACGTACTAAACATGTGTAACAAATACTACAACTGAGAAAAAAAAGATACCAATGTACGAAACAAGGAAACAGCGACCTACTTTTTGTTCTGCAGTTTCAGCTCGATTGTCTGCATCTGTTTTCTTTTCCTCTAAATCTTTCATCTGAAAAACAAAAAGTAAAACTTGAAAAAAAATCATCTAAATCTTTCCATCTGAAAAACGCCACATAAATCTTTATATTCCATCTGAAAAATAGAAAATACACTTTTATTAAATTTTCTTCTAAATCTTTCATCCGAAAAACTGAACATAAACTTGTATTAACTTAAATGGGTTTTAATACCTACAAATAAGACATGTGACAAAGAATAAAACACAGAAATCAATAGCACGGCATCGCTATGGTAAATCCTGTAACTATATCCAGATAAAATGTTTACTCAAGTTTTGCCAATACACGCTGTACCCTAAGGATTCCCTATATCCCTGAAACTAGGCTGTACTACTAAATTTTGAAATGAAACAAATCACCAATTTACTGAGATATACAGAAAAATTATTTTGGATTATATCTTATCCTTGGTCTAACCGAGAGCAAAGCAATAGGCTGAAAAGGACCAAACTAGAGCCAGGCAGCTGTTCACCAGTTAACCAGGGTAAGCCTGTGTTATACTATAGAGCTAGGAGAGGCTTCAGTAGGTACAGTGTTATATAGAGCTAGGAGAGGCTTCAGTAGGTACAGTATTATATAGAGCTAGGAGAGGCTTCAGTAGGTACAGTGTTATATAGAGCTAGGAGAGGCTTCAGTAGGTACAGTGTTATATAGAGCTAGGAGAGGCTTCAGTAGGTACAGTGTTATATAGAGCTAGGAGAGGCTTCAGTAGGTACAGTGTTATATAGAGCTAGGAGAGGCTTCAGTAGGTACAGTGTTATATAGAGCTAGGAGAGGCTTCAGTAGGTACAGTGTTATATAGAGCTAGGAGAGGCTTCAGTAGGTACAGTGTTATATAGAGCTAGGAGAGGCTTCAGTAGGTACAGTGTTATATAGAGCTAGGAGAGGCTTCAGTAGGTACAGTGTTATATAGAGCTAGGAGAGGCTTCAGTAGGTACAGTGTTATATAGAGCTAGGAGAGGCTTCAGTAGGTACAGTGTTATATAGAGCTAGGAGAGGCTTCAGTAGGTACAGTGTTATATAGAGCTAGGAGAGGCTTCAGTAGGTACAGTGTTATATAGAGCTAGGAGAGGCTTCAGTAGGTACAGTGTTATATAGAGCTAGGAGAGGTTTCAGTAGGTATAGTGTTATATAGAGCTAGGAGAGGCTTCAGTAGGTACAGTGTTATATCAAAGGTCTATCAGGTGGCCCAGTCAAGTTCCTAATCAAATCACTTGTTCCAGTGACAGTTTGATCAGCTACTGACCTTCATATTCCATGTCTGCTAGCTATCAGTAATTTCTTCTAGTAAAGAAATGTATCATAAACGTACATGTACGGTGTGAGATGGACATTCTGATAGATTATACAGACGTAAATCAACATCATTTTTCCTCAGCAATCTAATTTCACTATTACTTTGTTCGGCAAACACGAGTATCATCCCCTATATGTACGATAATAAATTGGGTATCTTTATTGGGGAATCGCTTACGAAACATTTTCTATATGTCACAACGTTAAATTGGTTAATAATTGATAAGCACTAAAAACGTCCTTCCCTAATGTCAAGGTCATAACCATATAGACATGCATCTCACAGCTCTACAAACTGCCAGCACAGGAAACGTTTATGAAATAATCTACATTTGTGGAGCAAACACCTTTGCATTATTCAACAGTAAAGAAATTGGACTTTGAAATTGGTATATGCTTTTCCCCTTGAGAATACTACATACAAAGCAGGCATCAAATAAATAGAATTGCTGAATCATGATTTTAAAAGCATCAGAAATTCTGTAAAAATAAAAGGTTCTTTCAGAGTCATGCAAAATTCAATTATATTTTAAGAGAGGAGTTATTTTAAAAGATTCTTAATGAAATAAACTGCAACTATAGCTTCAATGACGCCACAACGGAAAACATTGGTAAGTTATTCAAAACTGAGCAAACCTCTAGTCACATTCCTGGTTTTTCAAAATATAAAACTTTGTAAATTTTCATCATTTAAAAAAGAATTTATCTACATGGCAATTATAATTCAGCACATTTTTACTGTTCTGTAAATAGTGCTATAAGGACATGTGTATAATGATATGCAACTTGTTTTGGTAGATACATATCTCTAAATAGGACTACAAAACAATGGCCCTAAAAATTGATACGGTCAGTAACTTTGCGGCATGCCTCTATTGTCTATATTATGAACTTCCTGGTACATCCTGCCAAAATACATCCTTTTTTAAACAGATGCATTCAAATTTAAAATATATCCTATTAGAAGCTACATGTAAAGCTGATTAACAATTGGGCTCTACAAAAGTTTTAAAATATCAAGTTTTTGAATTTATGAATAAAAGTAAAGTGTGATTGTTCCAAAACCATACCTGTGCCCGACAGACAACGTGGAATCTCAACAAACCTGGGAGACTTTGATTTCCATGGTAACCCGTATACATGTTATGACATCGCAGTAAGTATGTACGCACAGTGGACTCTATAATGTCCGGGTACAGTTTACTGAGAATAAGGTGTGGGACTTTTATTATGCTGACTCTATCAAACAGTTGACTCACAAAACATTTCTGTGGTTATACACAGCGACACATCACCACAGAATATCTTCACAAAACAGTCGTCATTTTTCAATAAAGTTAAAAAAAAAAAGAAAAGAAGCCAGACATTTAACATTGTATGCATATTTGTTTCCCTTAAGAACATAAGAATAGCTTTGTTTTAATTCCTGTCTGTGTTAATCAGTACTTGTCTGTACTACCTAGTAACAATAGTATACCTGTATATTCTCCTTGTCTATTGTGTAAGTATAAATGTATTCCCACAGCTAGTAAGATGTCTAATCTATCACAATTCATCTTATGTTTACACCAGAAAATGTCCGTTTGAGTCAGGGGTGAAAATATAGCATAAAATGAAGTCAAATTATTGACCATACCTGTCTTGTTAAGTTGATGGCCTTCAGTAATCATTCTATAGTATCCTTTGGTATGATATATTAATTGAGTAATAAATTAGAAAATGTGATTGAAAATATCCTTAGTAATAAGAGCTTAGTATACAGTAACTGTCATGACTGTTCTCAATGGCGTTATAGCCCTTGGATACCAGCTTAGGAAATAGGTACTACAGCACATTCATAATATCTTTTGCAGAGTTATGGCCCTTTGATAATAGTTTAGAAATTAGGCATATATTTAAATTCAAGACAGGCTAGTATGGCAAATGTGTACTTGTGTGTTTGTGTTTTTATTTAGGATATGAAGTGGTGAGATTCAGACTCCTATTATCCTATGGCAGAGCTATAGCCTTTGGATAATACTTACAGAAAAGGTGTAACATTCACAATATCTTTTGACAGTGGTTATTGTCCTAGGATAGTAGCTTAGGAAATACATGTAGCATTCCCACTATTATTTGGTAGGAGTTATTGCCCTTGCACAATAGTTTAGGAAATGGCTTTAACATGTATAGTCATGCTATCCCTTGGTACAAGTCAATGCCCTTGGTAGTTTATAGACAAGCTAGCATATTCATACTATCAAGACAAAATGTTTTAAGCACTTTCTTCACCTCTGATTTCTAGTTTGATCCATATTTATATTATGACCATATTGCTGTATCCTCCATGTTATCAAGTTCCTGTACTAGAAAGATTACAATCTTTGCAATGTTGTCTGTAAATTACTATACATGTATATGCTTCTTGATTTCATATTTAAGTATTAATAATATAATTACACTGTGTCCATGTACAATTAATTAATATACATTTTACAGCAACATGTTTGGCTGTAATTATGCTAGAATTGTATTGCAATGTTGCCTTTGATTATACCTGAATTTATATTCATATTTAATGCTATTACTGTATATATTATTGCCGTAGATTGTAGAGAAGGCCTCAAGGGAGAATAGTTTTGTAACTAATTGAGCTACCTTCTATAAATAAAGCATTATTATTATTATTAGTATCATTTGGTAGGTATTATGGTTAGATTTATGATCTATCCCTTGGTAGGTCAGTTAGGACCCTGGAGTCTTTGGTAGGTCAGTTAGGACCCGTGAGTCTTTGGATATTGTTGGTAGTTACAACCCCTCAGGTGATGGTTAATACAAGGAAACAAGCATACTTAGTATTGCCTAGCAATACATGTCCCCTACCATTCCCCGCCAGTTATTACACTGTAATGATTCATAAAAATGGTGCCCTTTGGTGTTAATTTGGGAAAATGAAAAGTATACAATTAGCTTGTAACTGATTTTAATGTAATAACAATAAAAGAAATTGTAATGTTAGTGTTATGCCAGAGGAATTATATCGAACAAGAATTTTCTAAAAATAGTAACGGTGACCTTGACCTTGACCCACCAACCCTGAAACTCAAACTTGTCCGAGATATTATGGTCCTTTGTAATTGTGTGAAGTTTGAGCCAAATCCCTCAAGGAATAAAGCTGCTAGAGCGCTGACAAGGATTTTGTAAAAATAGTAACGATGACCTTGACCTTGACCCGTCAACCCTGAAACTTGAATTGTCCAAAATATTTTGGTCCTTTGTAATTGTGTGAAGTTTGAGCCAAATCCCTCAAGTAATGAAGCCACTAGAGAGCTGACAAGGAATTTCTAAAAATAGTAACATTGACCTTGACCTTAACCTAACAACCCTGAAATTCGAACTTGTTCGAGATAGGATGGTCCTTTATATTTGTGTGAAGTTTGATTAAAATCCCTCAAGGAATCTAACTGCCCAAGTGCTGACAAACATTGGTGTTACCGGTAGGGGACTCNAGTATAATGTTATACCCGTAGGGGACTTATAAGTATAATGTTATGCTGTCCTTAGGAGTAATGTCCCTAATTAAACATTAGCTGAGGAAATAAGTACAATGTTCTAAATTCCTCTGGTAAAATCACCACAGAAGTTAAGGAGATCATTAAAAATGATGGCTGATCATGAGATGGTCTCTGTTTCAAAAATGTTTAAGGTGGCTCCACACTTTCGTAATTAACGACCAAAAAACTTTCATATAATGGTTATGCAACTATGTAGAGTTGATTTTATGAAATCTAAACATTCTGATAGTTTTGGGACTTTTTTGGAAAAAATACCAAAAAATTAAATTTTCGTCAATTTTAATATTTTCTGTTTCTGTGTGTGTGTGGCATTGTTCGGAATAATAACAAAAATAATAAAATGAAAAGAACCATTTTTAATTAACCCTACAAATATTTTATTTATCGCAAAATATGTAACACATGTTACCCAAACTGTTTTTTATTGAATTTGTATGGATAAAAGTGATTATCTACAAGCTAAAAGCAAACAGGACACAAAGATCTATACATATAGAATGGGAAAATGAACAAAATATACACAATGGCTTTATGATAAATTTATTTTACATTTTACAATCATTTCGATCCGGGTGAGAGTTATCTTCCTTGACAAAAATCGGAACTTTTTGCAGAGGGGTGACATTTACACAATGACAGTTAACGTTGTCTCTGTTCACATATAAAAAAAATGATGGAAATAAATCAAAAATATGATATCAAAATTATCAATTTATTGTTCTTTAATGGAACCAAATTACCCTCAGTCATGTACACTTTGGACATCATTCCACAGTCCGCTAACTCACAGTATATTTATAATTACATGTCAGGTACATATGTGACCAGAGGCTATCGCATGGTATGCCGTTCTCACGTGCACTCACACATGCATTTCATAGGTATCTTGATATTTTACAACACATTATTTTCACAGAGTAAGTAGACTACATTTGTAAACACGATTTAATCGACATAGCGAAACTACCTCAACAGCGAAAATCGTAACGACCTCGAGCTTATGAACTCGTGTAAGCACGTGATATGCACATGTGATGTCGGAACGTCCGCATTCCATGTGTTTCCTATATGACCTTCTTGAGGTCGTCTGGTCTCATGTCACTGTCTTTCCGTGAGTCTGTTTATGGATCGGTTTGACCGTTTAAAAGAAAACGGCCCAGGTGTTACTATAATTTGCACTACCATATTGAATGCCCGATACGCAATACGGAAATAATGACACGGTGTACATGCACATTTCGATCAAGATAATTGAGTCCTAGCTGTACTTTTTCTGAAAGTACGTCACGAAAATGGACGCTGATGACGATGTGTGGAGCCACCTTAAATGTTTAAATATTTAAATTTTAAAATGAAGATTATAATAAATCCTTATCACAGAACATTTGTCATAAACAAAATATTACATAATTCAAAATTGTGTAACAAAATATTACAATTCAAAATTGTGTAACAAAATATTACATAATTCAAAATTGTGTAACAGGATACTGGTGCCTTAACTATTGTGGGTGTGCTGTAGCCGACCAATCCTGCCTGTTTCCTGATCTATAAATACCCATTACATAACGACCGGTCTCAGGTGTGTACAGATAGACTTCACAGTCCCCATGTACAATAGAGATGTACTTTAACTGGTAATACTAAAGCATTGTGGTAGCCACGCTATTGTTATAAACCTAAAAGGTATTTATGATTTACAAGATAAAACTTTGTAAAAAAACCACCATATGAATAATGCCAGAATTTGTTTTCAATGAAAGAAAATATCGCAGGTATTTCTAGTCTTAAACAAATGCATTTTTTTAAACAGCTAAATACCTGGAATTTAATAGGTTTTTATGATTTGACCAAAGCAGTGTATAATTTTGAATGAATCATTGCAGTATATAGACTTTAAATAAATTGTGAATTGAATTAATGCTTCACGATAGATCCAAGGGGGTATATTCAATGGCTTCCACAAGTCAGGCCTGTCAGTTTTCATATAAGCTCTTTTAGTTTGTTAATAACCACCAATCAGTATCTGGAGCTTGTTGCTGATGTTTGTTGACCTCCATTGTGACCCCTAAAACAAGGTCAATCCCATGCCTTTTGATTGTTCCCTCTCCACTCATATTCCTTCACATGCAAAACAGACAAAATGATGAACGACTTGCTGTCTTTTTCAATGCTGCATGCAATGCAATTTGTCATGTGTTCGCCAAAACAACAGTCCAGCAATGTGAATACCACAATCCTGTAAGCCCCTAAAGTAAGGGTACAAACGGACCACCCAGCCTCCCTAAGTAAGATGAAGGGTGGTCTATGTTGTGGCGTTGAGGAGGAATAATGAGGGTGGTCTGTGTGGCGGCAATGAGGAGGAATAATGAGGGTGGTCTGTGTGGCAGCATTGAGGAAGAATAATGAGGGTGGTCTGTGTGACGACATTGAGGAGGAATAATGAGGGTGGTCTGTGTGGCGGCATTGAGGAGGAATGATGAGGGTGGTGTGTGTGGCGGCATTGAGGAGGAATAATGAGGGTGGTGTGTGTGGCGGCATTGAGGAGGAATAATGAGGGTGGT